>NC_033643.1:3618276-3808913 GCF_001540865.1 Ananas comosus | reverse complement strand
AATAGCGAAAAAAAAAAAAAAAAAACAAACAAACAAACCAGCCCGAATTCAGGGACGAAATTGAAAGGAATCGAGGACCTGCCTGCGATAAAATCTTCAAACGGGGGCTGCTGTGCAAATAACGAATTTTGGCGAGAACGGGGAGGTGGGGTGCGCAAATTTATAGGGCCGTGGTCGCGGGGACCACCTTTTTAAAATAAATATTATTACTATCATTTTAAATGACCAAATTAGACATCGAATTTACTATAATCACGAATATCAAAGCGATTTTACGGCGTAAAATTTAGGAAGGAGAGGAGGGCATTTTGGTCAATTCACCGGCGGTTGGTGCAAAAGCCGCGTACACGCAACAATCACGTGCGAGCACCGCCTACCACGTGACGAAGCACGACGTGTAACGCGTGCCGAATTAATTATGCGACATAATAACGCGATATTATGAGTTTATTATTTTCATCTTAATCAATCGATTGGTTGTTTTTTTATATAAGTGAATAAATTTTAAATTTATGATTATAAAAATAATATTAATATATATAGATTGAATTTGTTTTTATGATAAGAAACACATATGATATTACTATTTAATTTTCGATCAGCTTAAGAAAATATCAAAATCAAATCAAATTATAAGAACGAATTTCGACAAGTTTTAAAATTTGTCAATAAATTAAATAAAATTAAATTATCTTATTCAGTATAATCATATTAGATATTTTTTTTTGTTTGAAGTCAAATTTTGGATAATAATTTATTTCAAAATTATCAACAACCGAAAAAAATGGCGAACTAAGAAGAAAAATGGGATACGTTAATTCCCGATATATCGTGATATTCGCAAAATATCGTATCGGGACACGTGGCACGGGGATATTGGAAGGTAGAGGGGACGAAATGAGAAATAAAAAAAAGCGGGTGGATAAAGCTTGTCGGATGCTGACGTGGATCGGATTTTTTTTTCTTTTTGTGTACTTTTTGCTTTTTATAGTTGCCGCTACGTCGACGCTTCATTGCGTCCACAAAACCCACGCCTATAGTTTTTCCAACCAAGGAGCTTGCGACACGTGTCCTGTGCCTAAATATAGTTTTTTTTTTTTTTTTTTATTTTGGGTGGTGCTTTTGAATTGAAAATGGATTGGATATAAATTGCAAGTACCTGATCCATATTTATATTTATTTTTTTATATTTGATTTGAATTTGGGTTTGGATATCTGTTTGGATACTAAAATTTAAATTCATATTTCATAAAAATAGATTCGAGTACGGATCGAATATCACATGGATACGGATCTAAATCGAATATTTAATAAATACATAAAACTAAAAGCAAAATAAAAAATATTTCCTGCTGTAAGGTTTTTCTAAATCTATAAAAAAATATTAATAATTTTAAAAGTGGGTATTCCAGGGATAGGTATAAATTGAGGTATAAGTGGGGATTAGATCAATTTTGCGTTTGGATGAAAATTGGGTTATTCCTGGGAATAAGAAAAATAACGTTTGGTTAGGTAAGATGGAATAAGATTTAAAGTGGGTAGTTATAAATAAAAATTAATAATATTATCACTTTTTTATTTATATTAGAATTTAAATTTTTATATTTTATATTTATATTTTAAAATTTAAAATTTTAACTTTTAAATTTCAAATTTTGAAATTAAAATTTAAAATTTAAAATCTCAAATTTTAAATTCAAAATTTAAATTTTAAATTTCTAACTTTAAATTTAAGATCAAATTTAAATTTGAAAAAAAAATTAAAATCAAATTTAAATTTCAAAAATTTAAATTTTCAAATTTTAAATTTAAAATTTAAAATGTGGAATTTAAAATTATAAACTTTAATTTTGAGATTACAAATTTTAAATTTTAAATATAATTTATTATAATATTTTAAATTTTAAATTTATTTAAATTTTAAATTTTAATTTATTTTAATATTTAAATATAATTTATTATAAAATTTATTATAATATTTAAATATAAATAATATGTATTAATATAGCACAATTAATAATTTTATAATAAAAATAATGTATTATAATATATAATATATTATATTTATATAATTTAGTTTTAATTTATTTTATAATTTTAATTAAAGTTTGAAATTAAGCATGGAAATAATACTATTCCATCAAAATGGTGGAATAGTAAAAAGCTTGCTATTCCAGGATAACCGGGAATAGCAAGCTTTGACCTGAATAAAATATTCCAGTAAAAAATGATCCCGTTTGGCGGAATAGCGAGAATAACTTTCGTTATCCCCGTTTATTCTCCGAACCAAACGGCGCCAAAGGGTATAATACATGTTGGAAAATTAGTAAAAACTAGTTTTGGATTCGAATCATTCGACTCCGAATCCAAAGAAAAATTAATAGACCAGAATCGAAATCTGAATCTGCATCAAATAGTAAAATTGTAATTCATATTTGATAATTTTCAAATTCGGAGTTAGATTGGGTCGGATAATATCCGATCCATTATCACCCTTATCTACAAGTGTTCAAAATAGAGACATGTTCAAAATAGGCATGTGTTGAAAATTAGAGATAGGGAGGAATTTAGAGTTGGAGTCAAGGAATTGTATTTTTAGTTGGTCAAAATAGAGAGTTTGACCTTATCTAGCAAGCAATGAATCAAGGGTGGGGTGGTTCGAATCAACGGCTTTGATACCACCACTGTCTAGTATAGATTGTTAGTATCACGATCGTCCATCAACAGGATCATAAGATTTTATGAAAAAAATATAATTGAAGTACAAAAACTTATAAATATTTTTTTTGTTTCTTACCATTTTTTAGAATATACTTTTTTCACGCTCAAAATTTTAAAAATATTTCCAGGAGATTAAGATGTTAATAGAGAAAGCGAAATGACTACATTGCCGTTAGTACTTACTAGTTCTAGAGGGAAAATACCTTTTTAATATATGTCTATCATTTTAAATAATATTTTAAATATAAATTATAAGAGATAGATCGAACAACTATATAATTCTGACGAAGGGTGTATCAACTTAAAATTTCGAAAAGGTAAAAAATTTAGATTTTTGAAAGTCTGAGAAGGAAAGTGAAAAGACAAAGTCTTTTTAAGCGAGAAAAAAGTTATAAAATAGTATTTTTAATAGCATTTTATGAAAAAAAAAAAGGGTTAAATTTATATAGGTCCCTACAAATATAGTAAATTGTAAATATATATTCCTACAAAGTTTAACTTTCATATATTGTCCCTACAAAAGTTCTAATATTTTTAAATATATCCTTCTGATTTGTTATCATTAGAGAACTGTTTATATTTTAGAAACAAATATAAGTGAAATGTCAATTTTGTCATCACAAATATATTTTTCCAAAAGCGGCAACAGTTTTTATCATGCAGAAATGTCCTCCCAAAAAATTTTCAATAATCATCTTTTTTCTCATCTTCTTTTTTTTTTAAAAAAAATCCAACCTATTACATCATTGTTGCAATCTCGATCACTCACTTTTTTCTAAACATTTTCTTATGAGCAAAAAAAAATATATAAAGAAAATTGAATGGGAAAGCAACATGCGTTTGATATGGGCGAAGCATCACGCGTCATGGATGAATGGAGACAAAGAAATTCTAGTTATGGGCTCGAAACTAGCATGAGGGAGAGAGGAAAAGAAAGAAGAAGAGGAAGAGGAAGAAGAATAAGAGTTTCCATTACCAGAATTTTGATTAACAGAAGAAAGTATAATATAAGAGAGGTAAAAATGTCTAAGTTATCTCATTGACTAATCAGGGTTAAATATTTTTTAACCTATGATTAACTTTTTTTTTTAACGGACTCTAACGGCGAAGACATATTTGAAAATATTAGGACTTTTATAAGGACAATATATGAAAATTGAACTTGCAGAGACCTATATGTAATTAACCCTGATAAATACTACATCATATAACACCATATCTAAGATTTGTCCGAGTTGATTCGGGCCACGTTCAAGTTCATTTGCCGACCCAACCAAATTATATTTGGGCCTGACCTACTCCGGCCCGACCGATTAGCCTAATACCCACTCCGCAATGCTCACGCTTTTTTTTTTTTTTTTACTTTATTAAAAAAATGACCATTAAAAATAAGTATCTAAAAATAATTAAGTAATTACTAATGAGGAGCCGTCAATTTAGAATTGAAATAAATGAAATCCAAATGTAAAAACTGAATAAGCGTTTTATCTTAAAATCTTTAATTCAATGATAGGAGTCAAGAATGAAACTAAAGTTCGATTGCTGGGGCAGCGAAATAAAATTGAATAGTTAGTTAATTATTAAACTAGAGTTTGTACATTGAATGTCTACTTATCCAATTTCGCAAAGCCCAAATTCAAATTTTAGATATATAAAAGAGGGTAAGTTTGCACATATCCTTTCCCCAACCTTCAATTATATAGAAATCTCTCTATAAATGTCAAAAATATATATATAAAAAGAAAATACCCCTCTAATATTTGTCATAAATATTTATATTGAGGATTTGTCATTTGGTTTATAAGAGAACTCTATTCTAGTAATAATAACTGAGTTTAAGTATTTTCAGCGGATGGTTTTGGCCCAACGAGTTATTATTGGTAGCAGGTCGGGTCCTTACATTTGATATCAAAGCCAGTTCACCAGTCGGAAGTGTGAGATAAGTTTTAACTGAATACTAAGTCAGGGTCGGTGATTGACAGGCTAAATCAGGGTCGGAATGACAAAGGTTAGCGAGATAAGTCTCACATTGCCAGGTGATCTTTGTGTGTTTAGGGTTGATGAGGACGTGGGCCTAAACATGGAGAATCTGTGACACCCCAATAGCTCCATATCGGATGGAAATGAGATTGTCATTGAGTTTATAAGAGAACTCCACCCTAATAATAATAATTGGGCTTAAACATTTTTGGGTTAGTAGTTTTGGCCCAACGAGTTATTATTACTAGCAGCAGGTTGGGTCATTACATTAATCTAAAATTTTCAATTTGCCTATATGTATTATTTATAGCTTCTTATTTAACTTGATTCTTGTTTGAAAATATTATAAATACAATCAAAACAAACTAAACAGCACAAATAGTTAGGGAAAAAAACATACTTATTTAGATAAATAAGAAAATAGATTAAAAAAAGAGTATAACATATCTTTAGTTTTAATTAATTTTTAATTAAGATCAATATAAGATCTACATGATATTGAATTAATAAGGGGGCAAAAAAAGATGTTTATATGTTGAATCATAAACAAAAACCAAATCATTTTCGACGAAAAATAAATTAATTATACCTACATTATAGGACGCAACTAGTTATAATTTGGTATAATTAGAGATAAAGTAGTCCAAAAATTTTAATCAGTGGAATTGAGGACATTTTTTATATAATTCATAAATTATAGTGGCAAAAATTATATTGATAATTATGAAAGGACACCCATGATATTTCATAAGGAAAACATTTAAAATTGCTCCTAAATAATATTAAAACTTAATAATAGGTCAATCAAAATTGTAGCCTTTGGAAAAGGGAGAGGAGCCCATGGCCCCTTCTTAGGGATGTCAAAAGATCCGATTGGAGGCGAGTTTTCAAAAACCTTAGTCCGAAACCCGAACGCTAACCTAAACCCGGTGAATTTTGAAAATTCATATTCAAAACCGAACTAGGCAAAAAACTTGAAATACGAACCCAAAACAAAAAAATCCAAACCTGAAATAATTATTTTTTTTTACCATATCTCAAAATATATTATATTAAAATTTAATACTTTTAGAATATAAATTTAAATATAATATCAAATATTTATATATATTATATAATGTAAAATCAATTCGGGTTTGGATATGCTTTGGGTCGAGTAAAGACGAAATCTACACCTGAATCCAAATTTTTGGAATTTTTATATTTTATACTTATATCCGAAACTATATTCGTTTAGCATTGGACAAAATTCACCCCCTTTGCGCTCGGATTCAGATAAAATTTCGGATATTCATATCCGTTAACATCACTATCTCTGCCAGGTCCTTTGTGGTAAACACTCTACTTATTCAATTACAATTTAGGATTAATATATATTAAATAACTAAAAATTAACTTATTCAATCAATTCAGTTTTCTTAGATTTTTAAACTTTTAAGTTGAATTAAGCCGAATTATATATAAAATTGAATCGAAAATACCAAAATGAGTTGGTTCAGTTTAGCAATTCATCTTAATTCATTTAATTATCCATATAAATAAACTAATTGACAGTTCCTCCTATACACGTGTTCGTTCCTCCTTTCTCCTCTTCTCCCTTCATTTCTTCACTCTCCTCCCTCCCATATCAAATATGAAATGATTACACCTCGAGAAGGTACCAAATCTTTTCAATCTATCTCAAAAAGGTACCAAATCTATCCCATATTTACAACTCGGAAAGGTATAAAATCTTTTCAAATTCACCTCGAAAAGGTATCAAATCTATCCAATGATTATACCTCAGGTACCAAATTTTTCATATGCATCTTGGGAAGGTACCAAATCTATTCTCAATTCGGGTGTATATATAGAAGAATCTGTACTCATGAGGTTGGAATCTTGAAAAATTTTTCTAATTGCTTTTTCTTCCTCTCTTCCTTATGCACTTAACTTCACCTTTCTTTATATTGAATTTTACATTTTTTTTGTATTTTTCGCTGGATTTCTAAGAGCTACTTGGGTTCGTGTTGCACCACCCTAAAGACATGCTAACGAGGTGGAAAGTGGTCGTTGTATCGCTAAGGAGTAATTGCCGGAACCTCGCACGTGAAAAGGCAATCTTGTTTCTAAGACAGTGCTTTTGCACACCTCGACTCACATGCCTCATCTAAATCTCTTTTCTAAAATTATTTTCTTTTAGAATTGTTTAAAAAGTAAATTATTCACGCTAAATATATGTTTGCATATTAGTGTTAAAACTGCCGGCGGCGAAGCGCAGTTTCAACACCGGTTATTATTAATTTGAGAACCAATAAAATCACCCTATATCTTTTGTTCTAATGGGTAACAAATTATGTTAAAAAATGTGACTTTTCCAGTGGAACAAAATTATGTTTTGGACTCTTCTTTTTCCCACGAATATATTCAATCTCATCAATTGTATGCTTGTTATGTCAATATCTTCTTTTTCATAATCTTATTTTGAATCTTAAGATAATTACCTTTGTCTGGCACTACCCACATTTAGGTGTGTCACTGGATACGTATTCAAAAACTTAATGGAGTGATTTATTCGATGCTAAATGAATATAGTTTCGAATATTAATATCAAAAATGAAATTCTGACGGATTTGAATTCGGGTATGCATTTTGATTGTATCCGAATCTGAACCCGAATCAGAAATAATTTTACATTATATATATATATATATATATATAGAGAGAGAGAGAGAGAGAGAGAGAGAGAGGCTGGTATACTATCGGTAGCTCGGAGACCTCCATGCTACCAAGTTGTTTTTAATGATGCGGCTTCCAGATCGATGACCGATTCCGTTAGACTTGATCTACACTGTTAAAAGTATTTGAAAATTAAATTTCATAATTTTTCGACATCATTTGGCTAGTGATCAAAAGATCTCAAAATTGACAATTTTAATGTTAGATATGATACGTTTGTGAATTTAATGATGTAAAACAATCCAAATCTGATAAAATTTTTATAGAAAATTCTTTTCATTATTTCGAGTAAGATCAATACCTCTGATCTTAAATTCAAGTCTTTTTTAATCATTTTTTATGAGATTTTTATTTTTAGCCGTTCATTTTTAGATTACTCGTTTGATAGGTAAATGATGTCGAAAAATTATGAAATTTAGTTTTCAAATACTTTTAATAGTGTAGATCAAGTCTAACGGAGCCGATCGTCAATTTAAAAGCCGCAATATTGAAAACAATTTAGTAGCACGGAAGTCTTCGTGCTACCGATAGTATACCAGCCTAGCTTTATATATATATAGATCGTCAATTTGGAAGCCGCAATATTGAAAACAATTGATATCAACTTCTTGGAATTTTGTTTATTCCCAGGAATAACTTTTTATTCCATCTTATCTAACCAAACGCTATTTCGTTTATTCCCAGAAATAACTCAATTTTCATCCAAACACAAAATTGATCTAATTCCCGCTTATACCTCAATTTATATCTATTTTAATTACACTTTGGAATTGGTATGAGATTCAATAATTTTGATTATAGAAAATCAGATTTTGATTTTTATTACACTTAGGAATGAGAATGACTTACTCTATTAATGACGTAATCTGACTTTAAATAGTAGATTAGCCAATTTCAGAATAATATACTTAATTTTCTTTTACAAACGCCTCCACTCTCCGTTCATCGCTCGTCTCTTCCATAATCAAAACACTCTCTCAAAATTCTAGACATCCAATTATTTATTTCAATTTTCATTCCAAACATAAACGAAATATTTATGCATATTTCGTCTATTTTTCATTATACTGCAATTTAATTTAATTTTAAATTTTCATTCCGATTATAAACAAAACATGTCCTAAATTATAAAAAACTAGTGTTTTAAAATTCCACAGGAGACCTTAAAAAATATTATTTTTATTTTTAATTATTATATTATCGGACTTTTTTTAACTCGTTTGGTACAATATGATTGCTTTGGGATAAGTCCATGAAACTTTTTCCTTATTCATATTTTACTACAATAAAAAAATTTTAAATTTATTTTGAAATTACCAAAATATTCTTTTAAAATCTAATATAGTTACTAAATCTTAAAAAAATAAAAACATTTGAAAAATTTTATTGAAATTAATAAAAATATTTTGATTCTTGAGAATAAAAAAAATATTTTCAAAAAATATTTTCAAAAATTTGAATGATATATATATATATATATATTAGTATAGAGAGAGTTGAGCTAGGATACTTTTACAAGTATCACCTCCATGGTGCTATTAGGTTTTAGCCATTGGATCTACTTCTTAATTACTAATAGTCCTTGGATCAAATACTATTCCACCTACCACCACCTACCACCATCATCTCAACCTCACATCTCTCCATCCAAGAGCTACAAACACTAAAGCACCACCCAGGTGATACTTGTAAAAGTATTCTAGCTCAACTCTATATATATATATATATATATAATTGAGCTAGAATACTTTCAAAAGTACCAACCCTTTTGTACTTTTGAGTTCTTAGCCCTTGAATCTATTCCTTGATTACTAATAACTTTTGTATCAAATACTATTCCACCTACCACCACCTACCATCATCATCTCAACCCTACATCTCTCCATCCAATAGTTAAAAACTCAAAAGCACCCACCAACCCCGGGGTGCTTTTGAGAGTATTATAACTCAACTCTCTCTCTCTCTCTCTCTCTCTTTCTATATATATATATATATATATGAGTTCGGCTACTATATTTTTATGAGTATTGGCTCTTTTATTCTTATAAGTTTTCGGCCCTTAGATTTATTCTATTAACCATTTTCAACCGTTAGATCATACTATTTAACCAACTACCCACTCAATCCTAGGGGACTACTATCATTCTAAATGGGGACCACCATCATCTTGACCGCACATCCCATCAATCAACGGTTAAAAATTTATGAGTACAAGGGGTTTATACTCATAAGACTATAGTAGCCCCAGCCTATATATATATAGAGTTGGGCTAGAATACTTTCAAAAGCACGAAGAGGTTAGTGTTTTTGAGTTTTTAACCCTTAGATGGAGAGATGTAAGGTTGGGATGATGGTGGTAGGTGGAATAGTGTTTGATCCAAGGGCTAGAAACCTACAAGCACCAAGGAGGTGATACTTCTAAAAATATTCTAGCTCAATTCTATATATATATATATATATATATATATAGTGCGTCTAGTATGCTGATGGAAACACGGAGCGCTCCGTGCTTCCACTTTGTTTTCGATGTTCGGACTTTCGAATCGACGATCGGCTCCGTTAGACTTGATCTAGAGTATTTGAAGTATTTAGAAAATAAATTTTGCGATTTTTCGATATCATTTGCCTAGTGATCGAAGTGGCTCAAAATCAACGGCTAAAAATAAAAATCTTACAAAATATGATGATATGCCATTAAAATTTTAGATCAAAGTTATTGATCTTGTTTTATATGGTATAAAGAATTTTCTATCAAAATTTCATGCGATTTGGATATTTTTATACCGTTAAACTTGCAACCGGCTCACCACAGCCATTAAAATTATTGATTTTGAGCCCCTTCGATCACTAGGCAAATGATATCGAAAAATCACAAAATTTATTTTCTAGGTACTTCAAATACTCTAGATCAACTCNTCGGTACTTTAAATACTCTAGATCAACTCTAACGGAGCCGATCATCGATTCGAAAGTCCTAACATCGAAAACAACTTGAAAGCACAGAGCGCTTCGTGCTTCCAAAAGCATACTAGCCTCACTATATATATATATATATATATATATATATATATATATAGTTGGACTGGGCTACTATTAGTAGCAAAATTCTATTATTGCTACTAATTTTTTAGCCTTTGGATCAACTCTTTTCATTATTTCTAACCATTGGATTAAATACTATAACCCAGTGAGGACTACTCAACCCTAGGGGGACCGCTCAACTCTAACCGACTCTACAATTTTTCATCCAAAGGTTAAAAACTTGATAGCAAAAAGAGCGTTTTACTATTAATAGTATTCCAGCCTAATTATATATATATATATATATATATATATATAGAGTCCGGCTGCTATGCTATCGATAGCACCAAATACTTGGTGCTACCAAGTTTTTCGCCGTTAGATCTACCCTTTTGATCATTTTTACCCGTTAGATCATACTATTCAACCAACCACCCACTCAACCCTAGGGGGCCCACATCATCCTAACCGCACATCGCTTAATCCAATGGCCAAAAACTTGGTAGCACCAATGACTTGATGCTATTAATAGTATATTAATCTAGTTCTATATATATATATATATATATATATATATATATATATATTTCAGGTTATTCTTTTTCCCATTGTGGGCCCCAGTGGGCTTGACCAGCCACGTGGCACGAAAGCGACCGCTCATCAACCTCCCGCCTCGTACGGCGGGATCCACGGCGTTCTCCCGCGGAGGCGCTGACGTGGCACGAAGACCTCCGAGAGAGCGTGTCCTTGTAGTCTTGGTGGACCAGCGAATAAGAAGCCGACACGTGTTAGGAAGAGATTGGTTGTTTGAAAATTTATCCAAAGATTTAACCAAAGTCCAAACTATGACCATTCTCAAAATAGACCATTCAAGTTTTTTTTTATTATTATTTTCACCTTTTTAATTTATAAAATTTTAAATTAATTTTTTTAGTTAATAAACTTAAAAATTTTGCTAATTTGAAAGCTCTATTAGCTGTTACTATTAATTAGCCTAATTTTATCAGCTAATTATAATTAAAATTATTAAATTTGATAAAATTACTGATAAATTAGATAAAATTCTTAATTAATTTGACTAAAATCACCAAATTCACACCAAAACCTAAGAGGTGTTGATGAAAATAAATAAATGTTGCGGGGGCTATTTCAAATTGTCCTATAGTTGATATGGGTCTCCCTGTATTTCTATTCTACCTAATTTTTTGGAACCTATGTTGAAATCACATGTTGTATTGCTTTTCTAACGCGCTAAAATAGAAAAAATAAATAAATTTGTTATGCCCCGAAGCTTTATAAGATTATATGCAAGATGTCACGACTTGCGACCGAGATGGCTGTGTAATTGATAATTTTGCTAACATATTTGATAAGATTTTAGGGGTCTAAGTTTCAAAATCAAAAGTTCAGAGGTTTATTGTAGAAATACAATTCTTTTTTGCATTTTTTCTCATGATAAAATATAATCTCTTATCTAATTTTTCATTTATTATTTAATTTCCAACTTATATAATGATAAGATTATTTCTGACTTTAAACTATTACCATCCCATCATGCATATTAGATCAATTTTTCCAGTGCAGTTATTTATATAGAACTGAGGTTATAGGCAATACACTTGTGTAAAATTTTACATCTGATTTTGTTTAGTATAAAATAAAATATATAAAAATATCGTTATCTGACAGCTTAAATTTTTAGAGAAAAATAATTAATTCATATTTTTTAACATGGTTATGATACCGAACAGCAAGTTTTGAGCTTGAATCACGCCAGGCTCCTATCATAATTGATTTCCTCACGTTTATTGCAAAGTCCATGTCGTAGGCCCACCAAGAAATTTTAAGCCTACCAAGAAATTTTAAGCCTCGCACTACAACAAAAATGGTGTATAGCGATACTTTTAAATACCAATACATATATAAAAAAAAGATGCTAGCAAATTTATCGACACTTTTTAAAAATGTTGCTATATGTGGGGTCGCCATAGTTAGAACCGTCTTGATATTTGGCACCCACTCCTCCAGCGATATATCCTATAGCGATCTGTGGCGGAGGAATACATGCCGATCGTAGGCTTTTATGGTCCCTGTGAGATCCTCGTGGCCAAACTTCAACCGTCGGAACCCTACCTCATTGGCTGCAATGGCAGAGGAGGAAAATGAGAGATGGTGATCAATTTTTTTTTTCTTTTTTATTTGTAATCGGGCCGAATGGGCTGAATGTGGTTGGCTGAGTAGAGGAACTTTTTATTTTTGATTGGATTGAGCTTTATATTTAGTCTTTAGTAGATTTTTTAAAAAAGTATTGGCATAAATGGAACATTTATATAAAAGTGTCCAAAAAATGTGTTCCTATAACCTAGTTCTGTTGTAGTGTCGATCAAATTGAGTGCTTGAAAATAAATAGTTATTTCATATAATTTAACATGTTTTTTAACAATTTCAAAATTTTTTGTTGCATTAAATGAAGTAATGTTAAAGTGCAGGACAAAAATTAATGTATGCATTTTTAATACAAAAAGGGTGTTGAGATTAATCTAATTGATTCAAAGAGGTGCATTAATTGAAATCATTTACCATTTTTAAAAGCATCAATATATACTATTTAAGTATTAACATATGGGCAATATTAAAATTATATTGCTAGTCATCTATTCTATTCTTTTTTATCCTTTTTTTTTATTTTCTTTTCCTTAACATCATTAAAGTTAAATACAAATATTGACCATAAAAGTCTCATTATAATATAATAACAACCTACACTTCACAAAGGCAATGAAATTACAAATATAAAGTAAATTTTGTTGATTTACCTTGAGATTGGTACAATTATTTTAAAGATTATATCAAATGAAAGAGATGCAATGAAATTAGAAAAGTTTTGAGATCCTACCTCACTAAGCACTTCAAAAAGCATCAATGCCACTAACCATGTTAGGTAACTTTGAAATTGTATTACTAGGCATCTATATTTCAATTCTTTGGTATTAAGTTTTTTTCTTTTTCTTTTCTTTTTTAAAGCAAAAGTTGAAATACATTGAACTTAATTTATAGTTTCACCATGTAACAACAACCAACAGTACTGAATTCTAGTTGATTCACATTTCCAACTAAATTTATTTCTAAATGAAATAAACGAAGCGGGTAGCGTACTATCTATCTCTCTCTCTCAAAAAAAAAACTTTTCTCTCTCTTCGTAAAAAAAAAACAAAAAAAAAAACTTTAATTTTCTTTAACTATGAAAAGGCAACAACAACAAACACCTTATAAGGGGACCATAATAACAAGGTAGAAAATATTTCAATACAAAAACACAACAAAGATCTAGTAAGGATTCAAACTAAAGAAGCATTCTTCTTTTTTTTTTTTTTTTTTTCTAATTAACTAATCTATCTTCTACATAATGCGGCATGTTCTTTTCTTTTTTCCTTTACTTCACATGACATTTTTTTTTTGCTCTCTTTTTTTCCCCCTTTGTGCCAATATTATCATGTATTCCTTTCAATTAAATGTAACGAATTGGTATCAGAGTCCATGTTTTGTTTAAACATCCCTTACAACTAGGTTTCATAAGAAGATTGGAGGATTTATCTTTTTATAATAAAAGTTTCTTGGTCAATATATGCTACACTTCCAATTGAGAAAAAAAAAATTCTCATTCCTAACAACTTTGTAGGCTTTTGACTGTATTTTAGTTACCCACAACTATGGAAACAAGCTAATGTGATTATAATAATGCAACATTAGTTATACTTTAAAAGTAGATATTGTTTACATCAGTAGTTGTCAAAAAAAAAATATAGAACACAAATTCTCCTATTATTATCAGCATAGCAACCTTTTTCTAAAGGATGGGTTGAATCTGACTAGAATACTTCTAAATGAGTGATTAAGCTTGAAAGGAACAATTGAAAGATCTGTATGACTTGATATCAACCTTGCATAGAAAAATCCAACGAGGAGCCGGGATCGGGAGGGATGACAACAGAATCAAAGAATTTAAGGATTTCCTTTCAAGTTTTCATGTTTTAAAGAGGCCTGATGAAATTCGATGGATATGGAACGCAAGAAGATGTTTCACCATTAAGTCGATGTATGAACTGATTCGAAATGGCGGAGTTCGAGATTTTCTTATGCTAAATGTTTAGGAGTTGAAAATACCATCTCAAGTTAGAATTTTTATTTGGTTAGCACTTAAGAAACGCGCCTACCTACGGTTGACAACTTACTCAAAAGAGGCTGGTTTGGGACTCAACAGTGTGTGATGTGCGGTAACGATTTCGAGACTGTTGATCATCTGCTAGTTGGATGCGTAATCAGTGGATTTTTTATGTACAACATCCTAGAAGGTAGGCACATTCCAGGGCCTAGGATGAAGGTCAGGAGTGTTTGGGAGCTTCTGGCTGGGGAACGCCGCCAAGTTCCAGGGCATGGGATGAAGGTCAGGAGTGTTTGGGAGCTTCTTGCTGGGGACCGCTGCCAAGGGGCAGTTGCGAGGGATCTAACGAGGGTCGTAACCTGTTCGTGAATAATCTGGCAAGAAAGAAATAATATTATTTTTAGAAGCCAATCATTTGTCTCTTTTTTGACTATTAGACGAATACGGAACGTGAATAGAGAATGGACTAAGTTTTGCAGCTCTTAATGCATTGGTTTTGAGTAAGGGGTTTTGAGTGAGGAGTACAAGTATCAATTTTCTATAGTTTTTTTAATTTTAGTTTTTATTTGTCATTTTTGTTTTGGTTGCCTTCAACGTTTTCCGAGGCCGCATTGCCTCAATCCCTGTAACTAAATTCATCTACTAAATGAATGAAGCGGGTAGCATGCTACCTTTCTCTCAAAAAAAAAAAAAACCTTGCATAGATCCTCCGGATTATCAAAGTGATCAAAATTTTTACAAAACTAAATTAAAAGTTAATTGAAAAAAATATATATATTGATATAAAATCTACAAAGTCAAATGATCATTGGTAGATTACCCCTTAAAGATAGAAACTTTTTAAATTCATTTGAATTTTATGCAATTTGAGAAATTCTTACAAAGATATAAAGTCATTTGAATGGTCCCTTATATTCTTTCAAAATTCAGTGATGATCTTAAAATCGTGTTACAAGTTATATCAAAATATCAAATTCTCTATGAAACTTAGAGATATTACTTTTTTATTCTTTTTTCTGTACAATTTTGTTCAAGACCCTTGTTAATTAATTAATCCTTGGTAAAACGTATATATAGCTAGTCCCTGAATCATCCCAACATTTTAGCCTACTTATTTTTTAAAAAAACAAATTGATTGCTAAACTTTTACATATATTCCTAATTAGTAGTAATTATAATTTTTATTGTAAAATGATATTTTAATTAATATAGTCTGAAGTATTACGAAATATTTGAATCATTAATTTCATGTAAAGATATAAAGTAGTCAATAATTTTTATATGGAACTCATTTTTTTTAACAATTAGAAACTAAAAGATAATAAATGTCAAAGCTCAGAAACTAAAAGTTCTTAAAGTGCAAAGTACAAAATCATGACATAATATAGGGATAGTAATAAGTGTAAATTCTATTAAAAGTTCCAGTTGTAGCCCTCTACACTCCACAAGTTATTGCATTCTACTAATCCCGCGTAATTATCATAATCCCTCTGGCTAAATATGGACTCATCTAATCCACCACACATAATACTCTCCTCACGAATCGCGTCATCTCCCTGTGCGGATGTTGAACCAGAGTAGCAATCCGTGACACATTCCGACACAGTAGGTGAGGAGAACCGTGTGGCAGCGGCGGCAGTGGCGGTGACGGTAGCAGAATTATATGAGCTGGAAAATGTAGCGATAGGACAGCTCGCGCTGCTCGACGCTGCCCGAATGCGCTCGACAAGGCGGGGGATCCAGAGGTACCGGACGGTATCGCGGAATTTCTTGCTATTGACCTCGCAATTGAGCTGCTTCGCGTGCTTTTGCACTCTCGTCCTCCAATAATTCTTTATTTCGTTGTCGGTCCTTCCAGGCAAGTGTTGTGCTATCTTGGACCACCTATTTTGAAGAGAATAAGTAAAAAAAGAGAAAGAAGAGCCGTATGAAATTCTTCTTACTATGTGTTAGTTGCTTTTTTTATAGTCCTTTAGTTGTCTTTATTGATCATGGAAAATTTGGACTAACAAAAAAGTTGTACTAATAGTACTATGAGTCTATGATCTTTGTTTACCATTTTAATTGTGTCTTTTTGACATATTGAAGCTTCCATGAAGCAGTAGTAGCCTTATAATAAAATTGTTTGAAAAGAACAATGCTATTTGTACACTTATAATATTATAGATGTAAATCTTACGGCTTGATTTTTTAAAAACCCAAGATTTACTCACTTATTTTACCCACTTTTTTCTAAAACTAGAAACTCAAAAAAGATTTTCTAAATCCTGGGATCACGAGATGTAAGGTCTATATACTATAACAGAGTGTACAAATAGCATTTTTTTTTTCTTTAGTACTAAACTTCGAAGAGGGGTTTAAACTCCTAGTTTAAGAGGTGTAAAATATATACCGACCGTCCCTAGTGCAAGTGGCTAAAGAGCTTGGTGGTTGGTACCCGAGACCCAAGTTCGAATTCTAGTTGATTCACATTTCTTGCTAAGTTTATTTCTAAATGAAATAAACAAAGCGGGTAACGTGCTACTTTTCTCTCAAAAAAAAAAAAAAAAACATATATATATATATATTGTTAACATGCCTAAATAATTAATTTTAGGTTTAAAAACAAAAAGCTTTTATTCAAACTTATAATTTGCTTGTGCGACAAATAAAGTTTTATTTCAATTCTCAATGGGAGGGGAGTTAGGACCAAGACTCAATTATCTATACCATACAACTAAAACTCATTAACTAAGTTTAGTTATTTCTCTAACTTTTACTCAATCTTTATGAGTTGTTGCAATTTGATTTTGTCGACGCGATGAAAAGATTATGAATTTACTTGTTTCCCCATAGAGAGTGGAGCTCGAGAATGAGCAGCTGTTCCTGGGGAGTGATATTGCCGCGCCGGACGTCCGGCCGTAGATAGTTGAGCCATCGAAGCCTGCAGCTCTTTCCAGTTCGTTTCAGACCTGCTCTCATGCATATATAAAAGAAGATAAGATCGTGTTAAATATTAAAACAAATACTAATTATTGGCTTAGTTTTCTAAATATCGATAATCTCATGCATTAGAAACCCAATTATATAGCCATGTGCGAGTTTTACTGTACATATGATGATAAGATCTTCATTTACCGTTATCATCGAAGAACATCTTAAGAGGTGGTTCGAGAATAAGCTGTTCTTATTAATTTTTGTTACATATATCATTTCTACGATTAGCATGAACTAGGCATGCAGGAACTACGATGTTCTTCTTTTAATGGATTATTTTGGAATAATCCGTTAAGACTGCAAACAGAATAAGCTCCCTTATTCTCCTTTATATTCCCATCCAAACAATACCATAAAATGTTAAATCTTATCTATGATTGGCTAGATTGTCCACATATAGATTCTCTCTCTCTCTCTCTCTCTCTCTCTCTCTCTCTCTCTCTCTCACACACACAGTGTTTTGAAACAACTAACTAGTTTGATTGAAATATTGCCATATAACTCCTATACCAAGAGAAAAATTTCGACTACATCGATCGTCACGCTTATACTCCAAATAATGTTATGTATTGAACACCAAAAATGAAAATATTTAGCAAAACATCAGTATCTGGAGAAGAAAGAAACCGAGAAAATTCAGTACAAGTATCTATATGTATATATATTCATATATATATATATATATATATACCTGCAGAGCGGGCGAGAGAGTTCCATTGGCCTCCGCCGTGGTTGGCGATGTAGTTGATGAGCATAAGGTCTTCATCCACTGTCCAAGGACCTCTCCTAAGTTCCATGATCTCTTCTTTACTTTGCTTTATTAGTAAGGTACTCACACTTTTAAGGTAGTAGGAGATAAAGAATTTATATTGATGTATGTATATATATAATCTAGAGAGAGAGAGGTGAGAGAGTAATAGTGTAATACTAGCTATGAGGTGGAAAAGGATGGATCGATTTGGAGTTATCTCAGGAAGTAAAGAGTGGCAACTGAGGCTTTTTATAGAGAGAGAGAGAGAGAGAGAGAGAGAGAGAGAGAATAGAGACATGTGATCAAAGTATAGGAAGATAAAATAAGATTGGCTAATTATGTGGTTTTTTACAACTTTATATATATGTAGAGGCAACAAGTAAACAGGTTCAAACACCTAGCTACGTAGTATTTTGAAGTCATATGAAAACCAATTATTACTCACTAATTAATGGCCATGATCTTACTTTATCAAAATGATCTTATTTGTATATAATAATAAGTAGTGAACATTTTGGAATAGAGACACAATATTTGTAATTCTTTTTACTTTTGAATGATGAACAATTAGACCTCAAACTAGTTCCTCTAGGTCTTAAAGGAACTCCACATTAGTCACGAATATGACAACGATGGCGAGGCAATTGCGGAGCTAAAACTTTAATCAAAATGGATATGGTCAAAACAAAATATATTCTACATTCAATGCTTCAAAACCGAGAACTCTTAAATTTTTTTTTTTTTTTTTGAGAGATAGGTAGCACGCTACCCGCTTTATTTATTTCATTTAGAAATAAACTTAGCTGAAAATGTGAATCAACTAGGATTCGAACTTGGGTCTCGGATACCAACCACCAAATCCTTTGCCACTTAATTGTCTAACTAGAAGGAGGTGTAACTAAAAGAAGAGGTGTAAGAGCAAGCCAAAGAAAGGGTTTTGAGAAGCTTTTACACTACAACAAAAACGGTCTATAGCGACACTTTTAAATGTAGGTACATGTCAAAAAAGTGCTGCCAGCTAAAATTACCGACACTTTTAAAAAGTGTTGCTATATATGGGGTCGCTAGGTATATAGTGACAGTTAAAGAGTGTCGCTATAACCTAAAAGAGTGCTGCTAATTTACCAACACTTATTTAAGCATTTAGCAACCCCCGAAACTCTATCTCGTTGGCTGCGGTGGCGGAGGAGGACGATAGGAAAGGCTCTTCGTCTAGAATTTCAGTGGATTGAGTAAAGAGAGAAGAAAAGATGGTAATTGATTTTTTTTTTTTTCTTTTCTGTTTGTAATCGGGCCAAATGGACTGGGTGTGGTGAGTTGAGTAGAGTAATCTTTTATTTTTTGTTGGATTGGGCTTTGTATTTAAGCATTAGTAGATGTTTTTTTAAGTTTTAGGATAAATGGGACACTTACTCAAAAGTGTCCCAAATATGTGTTCCTATAATCTAATTCTGTTGTAGTGTTAGTGTAGAATTTGTTCTTTGTTTACATTGTTTGGACTTTTGAACTTCTTATTGATTTGCTAGTGGGGGACATAGAGAAAAAAATGGTGGAAAATTTAGGAATAGGTTGACTTCTTGTTAAATAAAGCGAGTCTTAATTTTTAAGTGTTTGAAAGCATTTGAGGTAAGTTAAATTGTGAATCATCTAATTAGAAATTATTCCAATTGCCCACCTTAACTATTATTTGTGGATCTAGACCTTGAAAAAAGTTATTGGAAAAGAAAACTAAAATGAGAAACTATCGAATTGTCGATACAAGGATTACCATATCCGGTTAAATTCAAATCAGAAATTTAGAGGATCCAAGCCCCAATCAATAAGTTATTTAGGTATGACTCCTAAAATCCAAATCTAACATAAACTTAAGGTGCTTAATTAGTTACCTTCGAATATTGCACAAGATTAATTATATCCAACTCAAATCATCTTCTATATATTAGTTCGATTTAGTGGCCAAATAATAACAATTAATAAACTTAGAAGATTACAAAAATCTTTTAGCCCACAGAATAAATTAATATCTACAGAATTAAACCACCCAATAACCCTATCAAATAATTGTTTAGTATGTCAGTTGCATCGCCCTTTTCTTTTGAGAGAGAAAGGCAGCATACTATCCACTTCGTTCATCTTTTTTAGAAATACACTTAGCTAAAAATTAAATGAAACACCTGAACATATGTTTACTATTCAAAAGAGAGTTTTTTAGGTACATTGTTATAGTGGAAGTTGTTTTCACTCTATTCCCACATCAAAAACATGGTGAAGCCCATAAATTCAAGTGTGATTATGACTTATTGGCATGAGAATTTATTTTGGGGAGACTATTGTTAGATTCCTTGGTCATGACTGAATAATATGGCAAAATTAGAGTTTGGTATTGTGGCATAAAAACAAGGGTAAACTTCAAATACCATCCTTGTGGTTTCGCACTTTCTCACTTTAGTACCTGTGGTTTAAAATGTATCAAGTTAGTATTCTGTGGTTTTATTTTTATCTTTTTTGTCAGCTTCTCCATTAAGATTTCGTTAAATTATAAACAAAAAACTTCAGATACCCCATCTAGATTTATCGAATATTCACTTTTGTATCCTTTAGTTTTAACTTTGTCACTGATTTAACGAAAAAAATTAGTGGAATCGATAATAAAAAAAATAAAAATGAAACCACAGAGTACTAAATTGATACACTTTAAATCACAGAGTACTAAAGTAAAAAAAATGTGAAACCACAGGAATGGTATTTTGAAGTTTTTCCTAAAAACAACCACTTGGTTTGTTTCAACATTAGTAATATGGCTTGAATGAAGATAAAATTGTGTGACTTGTAAGTTCTAATCAAAACACTGAGGGGAAAAAAACTAAAAAGCATAATCCAATGAAATAATATACATGATAATAATAATATATATAAGTGGAGTATTGAGAATCACAACATTCTCAAGTAAACACTGCATGTTCAAATGTTAGAAAATTTTGTTGTTTCCAAGAAAATGTGAGAAATTTTTCATTTTCCGTTTTTGAGAGATACAAGGTACTTTTAAGTTCTAGGGCTCTTTTGCTACCAATGTGCTAATTAAATATACTTTGTCGTGCCTTGGTGGATTAATGTCCTTTTACTAACATATATAATTTGAGGTCTAATCAGTCCAGTAGAAGTAAACGTAGTCATTTACTTTCACGTTGTTTTTGGTGATAGGAGATTAGAATCAACACGATCAGCTCTATTAAATATGATTTATACTATTTAAACTTCTTAAAAGCCAAATTTCATGATTTAACTGTACTATTTGCTTAGTGATCAAGTGGTCTCAAATTCATCTTACATTAGCCACTAGAAGCTATCATTTTTTGAACCACTTGAAGACTAGTCAAATGATATAAAGAATTATAAAGTTTGAAACCTAAAAAGTTTAAATATCTTAGATCATATTTAATGCTGCCGATCGTCAATTGAAATGTCCTATTTACTTCTAGAAATATTCTAGAAGTGAACAGAAGAATTTACTTCCACGTTGTTTTCAACAATGTGGAATACGAATCGATGATCGATACCTTCAATAAACTATTTGAACTTTCTAGAAACTCAATTTTGCGATTTTAGGATATTATTTGCCTAGTGATCAAGTGATATTCTTAGATTCACTTCATATTAGCCATTGAAAATTGTTAATTTTGAAACCACTGGAGTACTAGAGAAATGATATCACAAAATTACGAACTTCAAAATCTAAAAAGTTCAAATAGTCTAAATTAAGTTTAATAGGCGAACATTGATTCGGATAATCGATCACCGGAGATAACTCCAATGTCTAGTGATGATACTTCACTATTAATTAATAATTCTAAGGATTAATTTCATACAGCTTCCTATAAAGGTGTCGAATAGCAAGCAAATCTCTACAAAGATTAAGGGATCAGATTTGTTCCTTTGAAAATTCTATCATTTGCAAATATATTCCTCCAAAAGATCAGATACGTTCATTTTTAATTTTTTAACAATGAGCGAAATGGCAATTTTGTCATTCCAAATTTGCCCCAATAGAAACCCATTTTCTTCTTATAACGATCCGGCCTACTAGTAATAATAACTCGTTAAAATACTTAAGTACAGTTATTATATCTAGCCTAGTCAAGCTTATATACCCCTACAACTAGCCATAATTAGCGATGTGAGACTTGTCTTGCTAGCCTTGTCATTCCGACCCTGCCACAGCCAAGACTCATATCACATTTTCGGCTGATGAACTGACTCTGATACCAAATGTAAGACCCGACCTGCTAGTAATAATAACTCGTTGGGCCTAACCACCGACCAAAATACTTAAGCTCAGTTACTATGTCTAGCCTAATCAAACTATATGCCCAACATCTAGTTATAACTACCCGATCGATGTGGAATTATTGGGGTGTTACACTTCCTCTCTGTCCTACCTTTATGGTTGAGTTCTTCTTTTTCTCCCCCTAAAAAATCGTGGAGTCACCTTCTTTTCTCTTCTCTGCTCCCTTTTTCTCTTCTTCTCCTCGTCAGATGAGGAGCATCCAATCTCGACTCCAACCACGCGACGCAGTTTGTCTTCGCCACCGACCGTGCATCACACCTCATCTTTGTCGCCGCCATTGTGCCTCGCTTTCTACTTCATCACTGTTGTGGGCCTCATCGCAGCCATGGACAAAAAGGAAAGGGAGAGAGAAAGATAAGAGGACTCAATTTTATAATAAAAATAGGATTATTTTACTTCTTGCTTAACTGTGGTTAAATATGTTGTCTATAGTTATCTATATTTTTGTAACAGAAGGATATATTTGCAAACTCTAGAATTTTTAGAGTGACAAATCTAATCACTTAATCTTGGTAAAAATTTACTTTCTATTTAACACTTTTATATAGAATCACATGCAGTTATTCTTGTGTGATCATCAAAGGAAAATGATTGGAACAAAGGCAAAGCACAGCCCATAAAAAGCCCCAAAGGGTCAGCTTTAGTTACATGTACATGATCATTGCTATTTTAATACTATTGAGTGAGATGATTGATGTTGTAGGATTGTTGAGGCTAATCACAATTTCTTTAACATTTATAAAGATATATATTAAAAAAAAATTAAAATATAAAGCTCCATTTGGTTCAAAAATTAGTAGGAACTAGTTATACTAGGTATAGGTATAAGTATGAATTTTTATAAGAACAAGGGTATTTTTTTATTTGGATGAAAATGTGAGTATAAGCTGGAACTAGAAAAATTAAGTTTGGATGGTTATTGGGAATAAGAGGAATAGTTGTTAGTTATAAATATAAAATAATGATATTATCCCTATAATTGAATTTAAATTTTTTAAATTTTCAACTTATAATTTAAAATTGGAAATTGAAAATTTTAACTTTTAAATTTTAAAATTTGAAATTATAATTTTAAATATCAAAATTCAAATTTAAGACCAAATTTAAATTTTAAAGATATAAAATAGCAAATTTTAAATTTAAAAACTAAAAATATCAAATTTAAAATTTAAAATTTAGAAATATCAAATTTGAAATTTAAACTTTAAAATTTATAATTTTAAATTATAAATTTAAATTTTAAAATTTTAAAATTTTAAAAATTAAAATTAAAAATTAAAATTAAAATCTCTCTCTCTCTCAAGTGGGTGGGAACAAGCTTGTTCCAACCCCCGATGGGAACTGCTTGTTTCCACCCAATACAACCCAAAATGTGTTTGGGTATAAAGAGGGGATATCCCCCTTATTCCCCTTTATACCCGAGCCAAACACAATGTAAAAAAATAAATATGTATATAAGGGATAATATCTAATTTATAATATTTTAATTTTATAGATACATATATTTTACATTCCTATTTTTTCTAACTTTTGGTGGAAAAGTAAAAGAATAGAAAGATGGTAAACCAAAAAAAAAAAAAAAGGAAAATTTCGTCAAAAATTAGATGGATGTTTTTGTGCACCATGACTCATCCATTAATTAGTCCCACTTTCTTTTTCTTATTAAAGAGAATACAATTCCTTGTTGATGCTTCTTTGACCAAAAAAAAGTTATTTTGCTTTACTTTTTCTTTTCTTTTTTTAATTAACAGCAAAAATACATGGTTGTGTAAAATTTCTCACAACCATGTATTCTAATCACAAGTTCAGGCCAGGTTGAGGTTGAAGCTTTGATGCTGGGAAATGAAAAGAGAATTTTAATATATTTTTTTTCCATATTTGATTTGTCTATAAGCTTGATTTAATTTAGTTTGTGTATAAGAGGAAAAATTTTAAAATATGGCGATGGTACCACATCATCTGTGTCTCCAAACAATCAAATTTGCCCCTCCGATTCACCCATCTCATCAAAAATATTTTTTAAGAAATATTATTGCTTGGAAATGAACTCAGCTAGAAATATAAAGCACTAAGCTAGGCTCTAAATTTAGGATGTTGGGTATCAACTATTAAGCTCTTAACCAATCGTGCTAAGGAGTTATTTGGTTGCATATAGTTGTAATTGCATTGCAGTTATAACTACATGTAAATTTAAATTCAGAGTTTCGTTTGATGTGTTGGAATTCACGTACTGTAGTTGAAACTACATAAGAAGGTCTAACTGTAGCAGTTAAAGAGAGTAATTTTAAACAAAAGATAACCTTATCTTTCTAATTATTTTTATACATAAAATAATTTTCTTTTGTAATCGCATCACCACATATATAAAAGGAGATAAAATTTTACAAATATACTTTTTAACTAGATGCAATTTATTTATATATAGTTGCAGTGTTTTCTACTCCATCAAACTAAATGAGATATATGTAAGTGTAATTGTTGTATCTTTAACTACATACATCTTCAACTATACTATATTTTAACTACATCCAACTAAACAATTCTTAAGTACACGATTATCTCTCTTCTTTGTTTATTTAGGTTAGAGGACACCCCTTTATATATTGTTTATTTTAAGTAACTATTTATATTATAATCAAGCTCTACATATTAATTAAAGCCAATGAGCATTTGAGCATTTCCTCTTAAGAAATAAGGAAAAAAAAAAGGTTCAAGTTGATTGCATCAAATTATATCTTTAGTTTTATTTAAAAGGAAATGGAATTAAAATGTTTAACTTTTCATTTAAATTCTATTTTACATGTAGGGACATAAAAATTATAACTAACTCATCTTTTGTGGGCTAAAAAAAAAAAAGAAAGAAAAAGGAGAAAAGCTAAATTATTAAACCAAACCAAAATTTGAATTATTGTTGTACTCATAAGCCTTAAGTCATAAACAGACATAAATTTGAATTAATGTTGCATTTCATCTTCTTTAACCTTCTTAGTGGCGTGAGCAGCATACATTTGCTTATTCTTCTCCGTCAAATATACCACAAAAATATAACGATGAGCAACATTAAATTTCGGACTAGAACTTAGGTCGTTGGTTGGTACCTGTATAATGATATTCTAAAAGAAAAAAAAAGATAAAAGAAATTAATTTATTAGGGACCGTTCAGTTGAAAGTTTTATTAGTGGAGATGCAATTTTCTTATGATTCTCATCACGAGATCAACATGAGAAAAATGATACATATCTGCGAGCTCATTGATATACTTGAAGGTATTAAAAAAGGTTGTAGTAAAAAAATTTATTTTTACTGCAAAAAGTCAAAAGTTCGAACCTCCGTTTATGGTTTGTAAAAGACAATGCAAAGAATCGGGCCGGCTGAAATGAGTTGGGCTTGATTTGGTCAGGCCTACAAATGAAACACCTAAAACAAAAAAATTACACACTCATGACAAATGACAACAATTAAAAAGGTTAATTGTACCATACTACAACAGAATTAGATTATAGCGACACATTTTTGGAACACTTTTGTGCAAGTGTCCTATTTATGCCAAAATTTTAAAAAAATTCTGCTAAGGCATAAATATAAAGCCTAATCCAACAAAAAATAAAAAGTTACTCTACTCAACCAACCCCACCCAGCCTACTCGGCCCAATTACAAATAGAAAAGGAAAAATCAATCACCATCCACTCCTTCTCCCCTCACTCAATCCATTGAAACCCTAGACGAAGAGCCCCTCGCTCTCCTCTTCCTCCGCGTCGCAGCCANTTAGATTATAGCGACACATTTTTGGAACACTTTTGTGCAAGTGTCCTATTTATGCCAAAATTTTAAAAAAATTCTGCTAAGGCATAAATATAAAGAATCCAACAAAAAAAAAAAAAAGGTTACTCTACTCAACCCATCCGATCCAGCCTATTCGGCCCGATTATAAACAGAAAAAGAAAAATCAATCACCATCCACTCCTTCTCCCCTCACTCAATCCATTGAAACCCTAGACGAAGAGCCCCTCGCTCTCCTCTTCCTCCGCGTCGCAGCCAACAAGGTAGGATTCCGGCGGTTGCTAAATGCTTAAATAAGTGTTTATAAATTAGCTGTATTTTTTTAGGTTATACTGATACTCTTAAACTGTCACTATATACCTAGCAACCCCACATATAGCAACACTTTTTAAAAGTGTTGGTAATTTAGCTAGCAGCATATTTTTTGACCTGTACCGATATTTAAAAGTATTGCTATATACGATTTTTGTTGTAGTGCCATGTCTCCAAGCTTTACATGATTCTATAATTTTTAATTTTGGTTCCCAATCTTTTTTTTTTTCTTTGTTTTTTACAATTAGATTCTTAATTTTTATAATTAGTTCCGCCATCGGTCCTAAACCTTTACCACCCATACCTCTTCTTCCACCTACACGCCCATTGTGTTAAGCCCAAACTCGCCACTCTTGATTAAGAAGTACCATATCATAATTGTGATCTTTATGAGTAGAGAGTATTTTTATTGGAATTGATATGGTGCATTCCTTGGAAATAAATAAAATTTTGATAGTTAGAACATAATAGCAAGAAAATATAAAAATTAGAAACCTAACAGCAAAACAAAAAGCGTTATTGCCCAACTAAAATATAACTATTTAGTAGTATTTTAAGAGCATGTTTGGTTCATGATTGGAATAGGAATGCAAAATGGAACGATGAATCATCCAAAAATATTTGGTTCATTATTGGAATGACAATTGGAATGGAAATTTAGAATTTTTGAGAGAGGATTTTGATTACGAGAAAGGAAAGTGATGAAGGGAGATGAGGTAGGTATTAGTAAAAGAGAATTTTGAATGGGAACCGGAATCCGATTCCTATAAAACAAACGACAATTATCGGAATCAATAAATTTCATTCGGATTCCATAGTCTAAAATAGGTGAACCAAATATGCCCTAAAAGACATAAAATGGATTTCTGACATGGTGGATTCAAGGCGGATCATTTTTTTTTTCCCCTCCTTCATCCCCAAATCCTCATCGAATCATAAAATCTGTCTTGCAAGAGCTAATCTCCTATACTATCTATAGTACCGGGGCTTCAGTACTATAGTCTCGTTTTCGATCTTAGGATGTTCAAATCAACGATCCACACCGTTAAAACTGATTTAGGGTATTTGAAATTTTTAGAAATAAAATTTTATATTTTTTCGATATAGTTTACTTTTTGATCAAACTATTTCAAAATTGTCAATTTTCAATGGCTATTATGACGAGTTTGGAGTTTAACGGTATAGAAGAATCTAAATTTCTTCAAATTTTGATAGAAAATATTTTAAACTATCTAGATTAACGTTAACATTCTTGATCTTGAATTTAAAAATTCTATACTCAAATTTTAAAGATTATTCAATTTCTACCGTCCATTTTGACATAATTTATTTACTAAGTAAACGATGTCGGAAAAAATTAAAATTTTATTCCTAAGAACTTCATATACCCTAGCTAGATCATATTTAACGGTGTGGATCGTTAATTTGAACACCGTAAGATCGAAAACAAGACTACAGTATCAGAGCTCCGGTATTATAGATAGTATAGTAGCCTAATTCGTCTTGTAATTACTATCGAGAAATCGACCCCATTCGTGGCAGATCGGAGCAGAAGCTCACCACCCTAGATTCCTTTGCGTTCCTAAATGAGAGGTGGTAGAGATTATATAACTCTTTTGGATTATAGGCTAAGTATTTCTCATAAAAATAATATTGCAATAAAGTTTACTTTTTACATATTACTAGTTAAGCGTACATGCAAATATACGTAATAATTATTTTAATAACTATTTTAAATTAATATAAATTTGTGCATAATATTAATTCAAAAGTTTGCAGTAGAAATTTAAATTTAAAACAATAAATTCATCTACTATATTCTATTAGAAAATATCTGCCATATTCTAATTCAAATTTAAATAATTATTGACAATAATAATTATATAGTTTTATTTATTTTGTAAAATTTGAGTTTAAATTGTGAATTAATTTAATTTTGGATATCAAATTTGAATTAATAATTAAAAAAATTTAATTAAAGTAGATCATAATTAAATTTTAAATTTTGGATTAAAGGTATATTAAAAATTCGATACTTATTTTAAAATACATGCTTAAAATTTGAGTTCGTCAAAATTCAAATGACATACAAAAAAATTTAATGTATAGTTAATTTTAACTCTGAATTTAAGATAAAATGAAAATTTTAAATCAAATAAAGATTAAAAAATAAATATATATTTGAAATTAAATTCAAATGCAATCAATAAAAAGTAAATATAACAAACAAATTTTAGAAGATAAAATTGCGATATTCCAAAAATATTCACCTAAAATGAAAATATATCAAATATTTCTAAGGTTATCTATTAGAGAAAAAAAGAAATTATTTTCTTATCTAAGAAAAGTGACAATATACCCTCGCATTTTCTCCCACATAATATCCTCCACCCATGCATTTTTTAAATATTTTCTTTATCATGTGTAATACCCGCCACCTATCATCTCATCATAAATATTTATATTTTTCACATGTAGGGTGTGTTTGGTTCGAAGTCAGAATCGAAATGAGAATAAGTTGAAAACGGAATCAAACTTTTAAAAATATTTTATTTATCTTTGAAGGACCAAAATATTCTTTTTAAAAAATTTCTTCAAATATCTTAAATTTTCTAGTTTACTCGTGGGATTGAACTATAGTAAAATATTTAACAATTTCAGAATAAATTAAAATTTTAAAATAATAGTAAAAATGTAGCGAGCAAAAACCTCTATTTTTTATGTATTATTATTAGAGATGTCAAAGATTTAGATTTGGGGTGGTTTTTCAAACAACCGACTACAAACCTATGACCTGAATTCGAAATAATTATTTCTCTATACCATATTTCAAAATATGTTATATGAAATATAATTTTTAAAATATAATTTTAAATATAACATCAAATATATATATAATGTCAAATTAATTCGGATTCGGATCAAATACGAACAAATTCATATTCGAATTCAAATCTGTCAAAATTTTTTTTATCCATATCCGAAACTATATCCATTTAGGGAGTGTTCGGTTCGAAGTCGGAATCAGAATTGGAATTGAAATCGAAATCAAAATAAGCTGGAATCGAAATTGGAATGACTCATTACCTAATTCTGTTTGGTTCATCACCTGAATCGGAATCGGAATAAATCATTTACATTATCGGTGTTTGGTTCAGGTGGATATAAAAAACGTAATCAAATTAATATACTAACTTTATCTTTATAATATATTAATTTAAATTTAAATTGAAAATTAAATATAAAAAATTCACATCAAAATTTTGAAATAATTTTAAAATTTTAAATCTATTTTTTTTTAAAAAAAAATAAACTTTGAAGTTGAGTGGATAATTCAAAATATGAAACTAAATTTTGATTTATTCAAATTCAAACTTAAATTTACAATTTAAATTTTAATTTGAATTCATAAATTTAATTTAAGTTTTAAATAAAATTTGAATAAACTTTTATATAAATTAAAATTTAATTTAAATTCAAATTCATAAGTTAGATTCGAAATACTTGATTAAATTTTAATTTTTAATTCAAGTTCAAATTAAAATTTAAAATTATATATTTAATTTCAAAATTTAAACTCATATTTTAATAAAAAAAGTTGAAAAAATAAATTTAATTCGAATAAATATCTATTTCGTCCGAATTTAACTTTCAATCCGACCTACTAGGCCGGATTGGAAAAAGAGGTGATGAGAGGATTCTCATTCCACTCGAAAATCGAAATTGGAATGGAATTTCTACGTACCAAACACCAACAAACTGATCGTCCATTTTGATTCCGATTTTAGGGTGAAAAAGAAGTCAACCAAACACGCCCTAGTATTGAATAAATTCACTCTTTTCGGATTTCAATTTGCGTTAAATTTTGAATGCACGTACCCATTTATATCCCTAATTATTATTTTTTTATTATTATTATTATGGACTAGGCTGGAATACTATCAATAGCATCAAGCTGTTGGTGCTATTAGTTTGTTACCCCTTGGATTGAAAAATGTGTGGTTAAGATGATGTGGTCCCCCTAGGGTTGAATGAGTGGTTGGTTGAATAGTATAATTTAACGGAAAAAATTAATCAAAAGTTAAATTTAACAATGAAAAATTCGATAGTACCAAATCTTTGATGCTATCGATAGTATCCCAGTCGGACTCATTATTTCATTATTATTATTATTTTATTATTATTATTATAGAATTATATGAAATCATGAGAAAAAAAAAAAACTTCCTATGGAAGTGCGTGTCGGGTATCAGCCGTAAGCGGTAAGCCCCTACGCACTTATTTCTATTTATTATTTATTATTTATTATTTTATTTTATTTATTTATTCATTCCGTATCTACGTTATGTAAACCGAACCTCTCCCCAACTTTTTCTTTTTCTTTTTCTTTTTCTTTGAGCTTTTTTTTTTAATTTTCCCATCAAAACCCTCCCCCGTCGACCATCGCACCATCGACTCGCGCTCTCCCTCTCCCTCTCTCTCGATCGAGCGAGCGATCTCCACTTCGATCAAAAGAAGAGCCCCCGATCTCCTCCCGAATCCGAGGTGAGTTTGCTCTCGCTGGTCCTCTTCTTCGATCTTTTGTCGATTTTTTTGGGTGTGTTTTTGATCGGGGTTCGGTGTGGTGTGGGGTTTTGGTGGGTGAAGGGGATGTTCTTCAATGGCGACGCGTCGGCGCGGCGGCGCGTGGACCTCGGCGGCCGGAGCTCGAAGGAGCGGGACCGGCAGATGCTGCTGGAGCAGCGGCGGCTGGGGCTCAAGCAGCAGACCTCGGCCGCCATTAAGATTCAGGTCGGTCTGTGTTGGTGTTTCTTATGATTATGTGTGATTTGGTGTGAATCTTTGAGTTTGATTGGGCATCGGAGTGGAACCCTAGATTCTAAGTCTTCCTAGATTTTAAGATTTGATACCTGCAATTTGCTGATTTAGTAGGCATTCTTCAATTTGGAAATGTGCGAATTGGTGTTTACAGTGTTGATCTTTGAGTTTGATTGGGAATGAGAATGGCACTTCAGAATTCTAAGACTTCTTAGCTGCAAGCTGCTAATTTAGGAGCATTATTCGATTTGGAAATGTGTGAATTTGTAATTAGTTTGTAGTGTTGATATTCGAGTTCGATTGGGAATGGGAATGGAACACTAGATTCTAAGACTTGATAGCTGCAATTTGCTATTTTAGTAGTGTTTTTCTATTTGGAGCAGTGCGAATTGCTGATTAGTTAGCGGTAGTTGAATGCAGATAGTTGAGTTGTAATGACGAAGGGTTCTATTAGGTTCAGTTGAAAATAACCCATTTGCAAATCCAACTTGGTGAATAAGTTTATTTATCCACTAATAACTACTACTGCATGATGTAATTATGGTCTTGGCAAACTCAAATTAAATCCTGCTTAGTGAATCAAGTTATAAATAGACGTTTTTTGATATCTTTAGATGCGATGATTGGTGTTTCTGTTGGAAATTTTATGAATAAAGGACTGCATTTGAGTCTATTCGTACCTTGTGGTTGTATGAAGGACTGTAACTAAGAATTGGAAATCAGTTGCATATTACCATTTGTTTCCTTATGATTTTGATAACCAGACCTAACCAGCTATAAGCTGCAGAAATGCTTCAGAGGGAGGAAGGTTGTTGAAATAGCACGATTTAATGTGCGGCAGCAGTTTTTTCTTACTTTTGGGGATCAGTGCCAACGAGTAGATTTGTAAGGCTTCCTTGCACTTTAATCTTTATAGCTTATTCTGCCTATTTATCTAAGAGGTTGTTGTCTAAATCAGGAATTGCTTTCGCCCCAATTCAGAGTTTCTTCGCCAATTGCTCTTCTTCTTTAATGGGAAGAACGGCAATGATGTTTCTATCCTTTTAGAGGCATGCAAATTGCTTTTACAGTATGTTTGGCATAATGGTAAGTTGAACAGTATTTTGTCTATTAGTTCTTTCATTGGATCTCATTCACGTTCCTATGTAGACAATTGTGTTCTCACTAATTCTCATTACAATTCATCTTCCGACAAATTCGGCAATATTTAGATTTTTCATTCCTCTCTTTGGCATCTCCTAACTTTCATTATTGTTTAAAGAATTTGAGAATTTATGTTACGATTTCATTAGATTGGAAGGATTTCTTTTCTTAATTTTGAGTTTTTTCTCCCCCCTTCTAGAGATTCCGATCAGAAGTGTAGAATATATCTAATTCTTGACCATTAATGCAAATTTTGATTCTTAGGTGGAACAAGTACTTATATTCACATTTGTTGACCTATTGTTTTTCAAATATTATTTATGCTTGTATGTCTATTTTATTTTATTCAAGATATCGGAAGTGGACAATGTGGGGATCACTAACGATGATGAGGAATTTGTGCAGTTAAATTCTAACATTTATGAATAGTTATCATACTAAACCATATTTATGTTAATTATTCAATGGACAAACGGTTTGATAGTTAGTGATCCCTATGCCTGTTATATGAGAAATTTAGCCACTATGACATTTTTGTTATGTCGACAAGTTTCCAGTTGCTATTGTGATTTTTTTTTTTCTGATTGGATTCTATTCTTTGTTCTGACATTTGACGATTGCATTGCTATTATTGTGCTTGCTGATGTTATTTGCGTTGTATTTCTCATCTGGTATATGGTAAAACCATGTGAATGGCCGAAACTTTCTGGCTTTTAACCTACTTTCATTGTGATGCGTCTTGGCCTCTTGGGGCAATTAATCATCATGCATTCGGTTTCTAATTTTTGTATATGCAGTTCATATTTACTGATATAGTTTATTTGTTGCAGGAGATATTGTAAGCCTTTTTGCTGGTGAAGATTACTCCTTGAAAAGATCTTTTGTAGAGCATAGGATAAAAAAACTTGCATATATTTGTGTACAAGCAGTCTATCAGAATAGGTCAGTGATGTGGTTCCTATCTGATATTTTGAAATGTCCCTTACTATTTGTAATGTGACAGTTATGCCTGTCCTTCTCAAACGAAAAATGATATACCGAAATAACTCTCTTAGTTTTGAGATTTTCTTTTAATATGTATTGTGTACTTTTTCTTCTTCAGCACTGAATCTTGTTCCAGATGTAATCTACTGAACTCAGCCTTAACCTTGTGCCTTGTCGGTCGTTATGTATATGTGTCTCATTTGAAAAAACTGTGATCCACGTATTGAATTTTCTTTCACCATCCAATCCTATGTGCTGGCTTTGTGATCCTGAATTAAGAGTTGTGGCGTTGCTTAATTTTAGAATCTCAGCTTTGTTTATTGATGCTGCTTAATAGGATAGTTAAAATTTCATTGTGGTTGGCATCTTATAGTTTTCCTGAATCCAATTATCTAATTTTCATGCTGATTAAATTTGTTAAATGTAAACGAGATATCAATTATATGCTATGGCACTGATTTCATTCCTTATTTTTATTTGAATAGGAATCAGTGGAAGAATCAACTTTTGATGCCATCCAAGAATTCCAGTATGCCTGCAGTCATTCTACTAGAAACTTTGGCATGCTTAATAAATCCTGAACTTCCGTGGGTCTGTGAAGTTGTGGGTTATCTGCAGCAAAAAAATGTTTTTTCTTTGTTACGTGGCATAGTTCTTGCTGGCTTGGTAAGCACTCCATTTTAAATGTTGTTCCACTTGGCAAAACATTATTTCCTTCACTATGTTCGGTTGAAGTTCTTTTTTGTTTTTTAAAATAAAACTTCGTGTGATGGAGTGCATATGTGGGTACAATTTTGTGTTCTTAATTATCGTTGTTTACAACTTGCAAAGTTCTCTTCTTTTTCTTTCTGAACAAACCCCATGATGTACAGATTGTATATAATTCATCCTTTTCCCGTGCACTCCATTGCATAGAATTTAAGCTTGAAAAAAGAAAAAGAAAAAGCAAAAAAAAAACCCGCAACTGTAACCAAACAAGGCATTTTTTTTGTCTTTCATTCTCATAAACATGTTACTTATTGATGGAAGTGACTGTGGCACAGAAAAATGTGAGTGCTCCGGAGCCTGATGGTAGCTTATCTTCCTTGGAGCATGTTGTAGCCCTTGTTGCTTCACATATTAGTCACCAGCCAAGTTATTGTTCAACAGTAGATCCCAAGTGGAGTTTCTTCTCACAATTTCTTTCCATTCCTTTTATGTGGCATCACCTGCCATACTTCAAGGAGGTTATTTTCTTCTTCTTAATTGCAATGCTTTTGGAATTTTTTTACGAAATTACACTGTTGAGTGTACGAATTGGATTTCCTAGATACCAAAGAACCAGTTTGGACCTGAATCTGTTTTGGGAGTAATTTTGCTAAGTAATTTGTTCAACGAAGCACATTTTAGAAGCAAAAGGAGAGAGCATATTTGTTATGGCATTTAAGATGTAATTGAGGAAGTTGAGCTTGTTCTTTTGTTTGTCAGCTTTGTTTGTTGAATTGTTTTCTAGTTTATCTGGCTATTTGCTGCACAGTACAGTAATTAATAGTTTTCACTTGGAATTTTTTTTTTTGTGTCATTTCAGATTTTCTCAGTAAAGGGACTTGGCAAACATTATGTTCATCAGACGGCATTATGTTTGCCAAGTAATCACAATGTCCTTCCCAGTGATGTATCGCCGGAATATCCAGGCTATGCCTGCATACTTGGAAATTTACTTGAAGCTGCCGCTTTTGTTTTGTCTGATCCAAAACTTGCTTCTGATACAGTAAGTGTTTTTTTATTATTATTATTTTTTTTTCAATTTTAGCAGTTCCATTGAAGGCAAGTGAATTTGAGTTGTTTGCCCCTCGTTATGCTTATTATGTTATATCAAAAGTTATGTTGAGCTGATGTGTATTTTCAATGTATCGTAAAGAATAACAAGTGTTTCACATAGTGTGTAATGCATCATTTGCTATATAAATCTTTACCAGTATATGTCCGCTTTGTCTTTTAAGTCAGAATGTATAGATAATGTTACAAAGAATGGCCACTTCAAATCTATTACGTTGTAACTTAGGCATTTTGGAAAATAATCATGTAGGCAGGTCTTCTCCTTAATGGGCCATTTAGACATCTGTTGATGAAACAAGATTATCTATAAGTAGAAAGTGATGATGATACCCCATGTCCACGTAGTTCAAATCAATTTGCTAATTTCGTGCGCACTATGAACTATACCTAATAATCTTTCTTAAGCTCAACTTTTATCCTCTTTATAGGTTCAATGTTTTTTTCTATAACTATCAGAAATGTGAATATGAAGCTTTTTGTTACTTTTATTTTAACTTTGGACTTTGGACATTGATCACTGGGGGGAAAAGTGTTTATTGTTCAGTTGATTATTAAGTTTCCTTAGTCTGAATGTAGTGTTTTGTGCTCCAAGTATGCAACACTATCTTTTCCAATATGCTATATAACTTGGTTAAGAAATCTCTTCTTTGGTATGAAACAGGCTCTAGACTTTATTACTGTTTCGACATTCTTGTTGGACACATTGCCAACAGTGACATCATCAGCAAAACAATGTAAGATAAAGCACTTTTTTTTTTTGAAGATTCATATTTCTGATCTCACTCTGTGTAGGACTTAGGTTGATTTGAGTCGAAAATTTCTATTTTGCGAATCTTGTGTACTTAATATATAGGTTTTTGTCAGCACAGACTTTAAGATTTCCTATAAAATTGCTGTTCCTATCACTACATTCTTCTTCCCTACGCAATATGAGAATTTGCTTAATTTTACTATTCCTTGTACATCCATGCGAAACAATATATAGTCGGTTAATTTTCTCATGCAGTTCACCCTTCTATAAGATGCACTGGAGTAAAGTTGAGGCATGCATGAAAAAATAAGTTCAACTTGTTATCATGGACGGTGCTGATGACCCTAATAAATTAAACAAGTGGCGTGCACAACTATATAAAGATGGAGTCATAGGGTTTGCCACATACTTGTCCATGGATAATAGTAGTTAGTTTACTGCTGCCCACAGGATTAACTAACATGAATTGCTTACTTGACATTTCATTTTCGAGAACAAAAGAAGCTAAAGGCATGTTTGGTTTGAAGAAATTGAGGCTTGGAATGGGAATCGTAATGATCCGTTTCAATTGTTGGTATTTGGTTTGGGGGATTGGCATACCAATTCCCATTCCGGGGGGAATCAAATCCCTCCAAAACGATTCCCACCATGGAGGTGGGAATCAACTTTGATTTCGGAAGGAATTAAGAAAAGAACTACTTTTTTTCACTAACAGTTATTTAAATCCAAATATTAATATATATTTAATTTTAGAATAAATTATAATTTTAAATTTGAATTTGAATTATGGATTTAAATTTAAATTTTTAATTTCTTAGGTTAAAATTTAAATCCTAATATACGTTTGATATTTGAATTTGGTTCTTAATTTAAATTTTGACTTTGAATCTGAATTTGAATAGTAAATTCAAATTAAGTTCAAAGATGGATTCAAATTTTGATTACAAATTTGGATAGTAAATTTAATTTAAATTTTAATTAAATTTTACTTTTTTTGAATTTCAATTTGAACATGATTTTCCAATTCTAATTCCTCTTGTTTTAATAGGGGATTTTATCATTCCATTTTCGATTCCGGTCCATTCCCATTCCCATTCCCATTATGAGTCCGTTTCCTATTTTGAACCAAACGTGCCATCCAGCCACTTGTTATATCTTGTTTTGGCCTTGTGAATTGCTTTATTTGCTTTTGTTTCAACCTTCGTATATTTTGTTTGTTTTATTTCATCTTTAATCTGGTTGAACTTTGAGCATGCGCTTTTATGGGAAATGGACTGGAAGAAGTACAAAAATTTAGTGGTTAGGTTGTAAGTAGGCTAGACTAGGCCGATAGTTAGTAGCCTCGGACAGTACATAGGTTGTGGATCTAGGCCCATTAGGTTTTTGAACTTGTTCATAATGTCTTTTACAAGTTATTTTGAGCCAAATTTGGGTGACCATCTGGCAATATAATACGTATACATGTAGGTATTTAGAATGCATAGTTTTTAATGTTTATTATAGAAGTAGTAATTAGATATGGTGTGCTTGATTCTTGTATACTATATACTTATATCTAAACCTTTTTTGCTGCCCGTTAAAACTTGTACGTCTATTATTTTTGTCTTCAGCCCTTGTAAAGGTTGTCTCTTAAGACTAATTTACATCTTAACTTTCATGGATCTTTCCAGACCCAGCTGAGGATGATGAATTCATGGACGAGGGGGTTAAAAGCTCTCTTGCTGTCGACTTAGAAAGGCAGATATGCAATGCAATAGACTCGCGTCTTTTGCAACATTTGGTACGTAATGACCAGTCCTCTGATTGCCCTATACCTACCAAAGTTTCTTTTTTTCGCATGAACTGGTGGGTGATCGCATTTTTCATGAGCTGAGATTTGCTTGTGGAGCAGGTGAATCTTCTATTTCAAGGCACATTATCCACTAGCTATAGTGGACCGTCTGATGAAGAGGTGGAAGCTGTAGGATCAATTTGCACTTTCCTACACGTGGTATTCAGTACATTGCCTCCCGAGCTCATCATGACTGGACTAGCTTACCGGACTGAGCTTGTTCCCGCCCTTTGGAATTTCATTAAGAAATGCCATGAGAATCAAAGATGGCCATTCTGTTCCAAGCTCATGACGAATTTACCCAGCGATGCTCCAAATTGGCTGTTGCCTCTGTCTGTCTTTTCTCCTGTATATAAGTAAGACTGCATATTCTATTTTGATTCTATATTGCTAAGTATTCTTCTCTCTCTTAAATATAGTGAAACTTCGATTTTTCTTTTGTATTTACTTATGCTGTAAGTTTAATGAGATATGTTATATTATTTTTCTTTGATCATCTTCAAATTTTAACATGATTTTCCATCATTTGCCAGGCATATCTTGATGATTGTTGATAATGAAGAGTTCTATGAGCAGGAGAAACCACTTTCATTAAATGATATTAGGTCCTTAGTTATCATTCTAAAGCAGGTATTGGTGATTTTGCAATTTTGGTGTCTTGTATGTTTGATTTCTTTTTCTGAGATTTCTTTCTGAAGTTCTTTTGCATTATAGGAATGTATTGCGCCTTTTGTTCTTTTGTGTGTATTGACATGACTTTCGTGTAGGCCCTATGGCAACTTCTATGGACAATTCCTGCACATAACCCTTCGACTCAGAAAGCATCGACCATCCCTTCGAGGATTAAGAAACTTTCGGTGGAAAATATCAAAAGCAGAGCTAGGATTGTTATGTCTGAACTTCTGGCACAGGTACTTGGATCTTTTCTGTTGCTTTTTTTCCTTTTCCTCTTACTGTTTGTGTGTTTTGTGGCTTTTGGTGGCAATGCAGTTTCCATGATTTTGAGTATTAGACAAGATATCCCTCGTCAATTTGGTTTTACTTCTTTAGGTTACCGACGATTGAAGTTAAATGATTCTGTTATGGGATTATGAAGAAGGTTGATGTGAATTTACAATGTCCTTTTTTTGGTTTCGTAGGTAGTTAGATAGTGTCCGGAGAAGATGAACTACCTAAAGATTGTTATTTATTTTCTCATTGATTTACATATTCCAACCAAGAGCATATTAAGCTTTGGGGCCAGAGTAATATCTTCTTTTGATTCTGAAGACTGAATAGCATCTAGATTAGTTTGATGTATACAATTCTTTGTAATCGCTGTTAGATGGGCTATTATACTGATCTTCATAACCCAGAGTGAAATTATATAACAAATAGAATTGTTCGCCTTTGGTTGAGCACTTGGGCCAGAATGGGAGCTTATCCATTTGATCTGATGTCCTATTCACATGCTAATACTTCAATAGTTGCTCCATTGGTAAAATTCCAACGCTGTTTGTTTTATGTAAAATTTTTGTAGTCAAACATAAAACCACTGGTTTCACCTAGTACCTTGTCTTTTTACACTGTTTCAGAGTGTTGCTAATAAAGAATACTAAGTGGCAGGTTTTGACTCAATGAAGAACACTACATGGCAGCTTTTGTTTCTATTTGCCTAGGATTGCATGTATTATAATAGTGAAAATATTATTTTGATTATATTTGTTATAACGGTATACATATCATGCAGTTGCAAGACTGGAACAACAGAAGGTCATTCACATCCGCCAGTGACTTCTATTCTCAAGAAGCAACGAATGAAAACTTCATCTCACAGGTAGTAAATTCCAGTACTATTTTCCCTTTGTCTCTGTCTTCTAAGGTCTTTACAGTAATGTTTTTCTTTCTCCTCCCTTGTAGGCAATACTTGGAAACACTCGGGCATCTGATATATTAAAACTCGCTCCCTTTCTTGTGCCGTTTACTAGCAGAGTCAGAATATTCACTGTAAGCATACCATCTTCTACCTTCATCATAATAGATTAGATGTAACTTGTTGATTTCTTCATTATATATTATGATAGACAAATTTTATTAATAAGTAAGACCATCAGGATCTGACAACCATAAATAGACTGTCATTTCTCAATCTCTGAAGTTGTATAAGTTTTTAGCATTCCTTTTATTGTAATTTTGTACTTCTATGAATAGTCACAGTTGGCTGCTTCTAAACAAAGAACTGGATCCCATCCCATATTAACAAGGCACCGTTTCAAAATAAGAAGAAATCGGATTGTTGAAGATGCTTTCAACTCCCTGAGCGGATTGTCAGAGGAAGATCTTCGAGCATCAGTATGATTGCACCCCTTTTTAGTTATTTACTTAAATTTATGTTTACGATGTTTTGGAGAACTGATAAGCTGCAGTACTAGTCTTTGAACTGTTGTTTTTTGGACTTTTTAGTTCGACTTTTTAGTTGTTCATCTCATATTTTGATCCAACTCTTCGATATATGAGTATGCAACTCAATGAACATTATGGATTCCGATATGAGATAGGATGCGGACTGATGGAAACACGGTGTCACGGTTTCCAGATGTACAAATGCACTGAGTGCAAGCACTAATATCTCTTTCTTCCCCAGTAGTAAACGAGGATGAGGAATATATTGAACACTTTCAAAAGTTGGGGGTATTCAATGTTGAATTAAAAAGTTTGAGGACCAAAGTGAAACTTGGCTAAAAGCTTAGGAACTAATGATGCAATATGCCTCTTTGAAAAACCAACAATATCAATCTGTTAATTTTTGTTAAATGCTTCCAATTTCTATTTTTTCTCCGCTATGTCAATGCTGCCTGTAGATCCGTGTATCTTTTGTTAATGAACTGGGAGTAGAGGAGGTTGGAATTGATGGGGGTGGAATCTTCAAAGATTTTATGGAGAACATTATTCAAGCTGCTTTTGATGTACAGTACGGGCTTTTTAAGGTTTGTAATTCTATCTTGAATATAGAAAACGATGTCTTTGTTTAGCTTCATATAATAATCAAGACAAGTTATATAGTTTACTTTCTGCCTAGAATATGAAAAGTTGCTTAAACTAAATGTGATTATCTGCTTTTGTGTTAATGCCTACCAAAGAGCACGGAACTAAAAGTTCTTTTAAGGTGAAATGTATGGAAATTCCTCAACTATATGCCATTTTGAAATGGCCCCTCAACTATATGTTTTCTTGTTGACACGCCTGTAACTTTTGTTCTTTTCGGAGTTGGGCTATTTTAGTCTAGTAAATTGGGGATTTATCAAATTTGATCAGTTATTCTACTATATTATGGGATGTTCATCACCTTTTAGTGGATAAAACTGGAACAAGTAATAGCTAATATAATCATTAATTTAACAAACTTTCCTTCTTAACTAACTAGAATAACGCAAATATTAAAAAAAAAACAAGGGGATGTCAAATAGAAAAGTTAAAGTTTAGGGGCCTATTTCAAGATGGCACATAGTTGAGTACCTTTTTCCTTAAACTACATGTTAAGATTCTGGGAAATATTGACCATTTATTTTCGTTTTCTTGATAAATTCAATGTACACCAATAAGTGTAACTATGGTTCCTACCTCTTCGATTAGTTTATGTTCTTCATTTCCTTGCCTACAAGCTAAACAGTGAAGAAGTAAAGCTGGTTTTCCTTCGTGACGAACCAAATGCTAAAACTAATATTCTGATCTACGATCATCATTTCTTATCTTAAGATCATGTTTGATATTAAATATGCTCATGTTAGTTAGTGCAATATGTTGCAGTTTGATTTTCACTAATGATATTTTTCTTTTTTGTTTTCCCTCCTAATGCCATTCTCACTTCTGTAGCTTTTCCACATTTTTGCTGCTTCTATAGGAAACAGCCGATCATCTTTTGTATCCAAACCCTGGATCAGGATTAACTCATGAACAACATCTACAACTTTTCCATTTTCTTGGAACCCTCCTTGGAAAGGTACTTATTTTCTAGTTCTCTTTGTTTGTTAGTTTAAGTAATTGAGTGAGTGGGCTCTGGGTTATCAGTTATCACAATACGATAAAATCTACACAATAATAGTTACTTTATGTTTTCTTTTTCTCTCTTAACTATGTAGGGAGACACCAAAATGCAAAACCATTGCCTTCAAAATTATCTTCCTCATTAGCCCTTGAATTCTCTCATATCAAGAATAGTTAATGTAATCTCTTCCAAGACTATCTGCAACTCTTATATAGGATTCCACCCCCCACAACACACACCCCCCTCCCCCCCTCCCCCTCCCCGAATTCACCATTTTTAGAGGATTTTTGTGGTTTACAATGAGAATTGAATTCCATTGGATCATTCCAATCTTGAGTGTTCTGGGAAATGTTTTCGATGATAATACTGATGATTTTGCACATCTCTTTTATAGAATTTTTGCTACAGTTAAAATGCACAGTATATAAGAAAACAACGAAAAATATTTACTTCACATTGTAGGAAACCTTTTCCTTCTAATTAGCTCGTAATCTATTCCTTTTTTAATTAGCTCTTAACCATGCCATAGCTACTGTTCTTATCACTTTTAGTTGATATAGATTCTCATGGTTTGATGTAAAGGAATTGAATTGGAGTTTCTGAATATCTTGTGTGGGTGTATACAGTATACCATTGTTCTTATTAACCAGTAACTGTAATCGTCAATGACATATGATCAGAGGACCTTTACATCAGTGGAAAATGGAAATGACATTTTGGGTGTAGTGAGTATTTTTTGCAACTGGTTATTGTTGTTACTCTTTTTTGGGCACGTTTTTGGTAGAAGGGCCTATGACTATATATGATCCTTTTTGGTGGTAGAATGATGAAGTGAAGCAACGCCTCCTTTGGGCCTGGAGTTCTATGACGGAGAAGGGTTAATTTGTTTTTATATCTTAGGCACAAATAAGCCAAGAAAATAAAATCAATTCTATATCCTATGGAGCTTCTCTAAATGTCCTATTAAATAAGTAATTGCTGACAGGCCTTCAACTATTGCCCTCAGCAATGATGCTTTTTGTATTTCTGCTCATTTCTATTGATGAGTTAGCCAGAGTGGTTCAAAGTGGTTCTTGCAATACAATTTGAGCTTCTAATTATTAGATCTTTTCAGAAAATGGTCAATTCAAGTATTCTTTAACCTGCTTTGAAAATTGTCGAGTTTGGCCTTATCTAGCATTAGAGGGAAAAAATATAGTGAGGATGATTACTCTGAAACTGAATTCATAATGCCTTTTATTATGGGTGAAAAGGAGTTGATGGATAGTTGGTTTGCATCAATGTACGCGAGGACAAGGTTGGTAGAAAAGCATACTTCCGAATACGCTGAATTTATTGCTTGTATTGTTGCTTCTAGGTTTCTTTAATCTACAGCATGTTTTGGTCCCCACATTCTACTTTTTAACTTAACAATTTGTGTTTTATCACTTGGAGGCCATTATAATCTATTGTTTGGTGGATTGACTTGTGATCTACATAATCTTTTGTAGGCAATGTATGAAGGAATACTTGTTGATATTCCATTTGCAACATTCTTCCTAAGCAAATTGAAAGAAAAGTAAGGTCCCATTTGCTGCAAAATTTTTCTAGCTGTTTGACTGCCGTTTTGCTTAAATATATGACTAGGAAATAATTCAATTGACTTGCATAACTTTGTTTCTCTTTGCATGATATTTTCTCTTGATAACCAGACACAACTATTTGCATGACTTGCCTTCGTTAGACCCAGAGTTGTATCGGCATCTGCTATTTTTGAAGGTTAGAATTTTCCCTTATTACACTTTTTGTAATTTTTTAGTAATTTCTGATGTGTTGGTATCTTCTTATATACCTTGATGCATACATGTATACATTTCTGTTGGCTTGAGTATTTATACCATACTAGGTGCTTCAAATTGACACTCAGACTGATTATTTAACCATAATAAAGAGGCAACCTCTGTCTTACTGAGTTAGGAACAGTCAAAAACACTGTAACAGGTTATCTTGCTCTAGATTCCAGTTGTTATTTTGTATTATCATCTTGTTTCTTCTTGATATATGTGCCAAATGCAGAATTTCATATGATGATTAGCTGATAGGTGACAAATAGCTCATATTTCAATGATTATAAGGTAATCTTCACGGGATCGAATCTACTTAGAGTCAGTTAGTGCTTAGTGACATCTATATATTTTAGAAGTCAGTAAGGACTTGGCATGTGCTACATATATGGCCAAAGGAAGTGCATTAAAAGATGCTCCTCTAAACAAAAAAAATACTCGTGTTGTTACTTTTACTAGGTTTAGTTACATGTCTAAATTTGTGGAAGTCTTCAAATGTTTATCATGATTGCAATTATGTGGCATGGATGGCTTCCGGTGAAGCTATTTATGTCACTTATTGCATGTTTCGGTTTTGACATGCTTCGTTTAGCGATTACAATGATTAGTTATAGACGCCAAAGAAACAACTTTCATGGCTTTTTATCTTCTCATTTGTGTCAACTGCCAACATGATTACTTTTAGAAACCGGCTAGTCTTAAGCTTTACAAAATCCCAAAGGACATTGCACGTTTTTCCAACCATGCCAGGGCACGGTGTGTGCTGCTCCCATGCTGTCACTGTACGAGTCACCTTGTAACCCATCATGTCACTGAAATGCCACTTGCATGCCAATACAACAAGGCACTTGCTTTTCTCTGTTTGTTTCTTGCAAGTTCATTCTAAATCTTTGCAAATGTCTTCTACATGGTCTTCGTTACTTAATTGATGGAATTGTTTATGATGTCAACAAATTTCTTCTAGATTTCATTGAGCAAACTTTTGGAATCAAGATTCCATAGTTTGACCATGAAATTTGTTGAAATGTTAATAAAAAGAATGATGCTTACATTGGGTAAATCTTAAAGATATACAATTACGTATTTACTGCAATGCTTTCTTTTTCTTATTCCTTCAGATACGGTAACTTGAAAAGCATTTCTGCCATCTTCTGATTTTCCACTCATTTCATTTTTTTTTTGACTACGTATGCAGCACTATCAAGGTGATATTTCGGAACTAGAACTGTATTTTGTTATTGTAAACAATGAGTATGGAGAACAAACAGAAGAGGAACTAGTACCTGGTGGGAGAGATTTGCGTGTTACCAATGAAAATGTTATTACCTTTATTCATCTCATCTCCAATCATCGTTTGAACTATCAGGTAAAGCATATCTAGTATAGTTTCTCTCTGGCATGTACTTACTAAACATTGATTACATTAGTAATATTTACTTTTCTCGGATTCATAGATCCGCCATCAAAGTTTACATTTCTTGCGAGGATTTCAACAACTTATCGAGAAAGAATGGATTGATATGTTCAATGAGAATGAACTTCAGGTAATTTCAACTTGCCATCACCGGTGATCAGTTAAAAGCTATTCAGTTGTTTGTTGGTATATGATAAATTTGATCGAATAGTCATCCTTCATTAGGATCTGATAATGAGCTGGTGTTTTTGCCAATGTGTTATCCCACTAAATGTCGGTTGGATGTTTTGTTAAGGTGTGGTGCAATTTTTTTTGGGTTATCAAGACGGCTTTTTTTTCCCCCCAGTTTTGACAGTTAAGATTATAAAGATGTCATAGACGAAGAATATTGTGCTAAACTATCTACAATGGCTTAATATGCTGCTTGAGTCAAATCCTTTGTTTTAAAAAATGTGCATCTATTTGAAGGGGGGGTAGTAGCAAATTAGCTGGCTATTTTTTTCTTTTCCACTGCCTTTACTACATTGTATGTGGGAAGATAAAGTCTTTTACACTTTGTTTTCTGTAGCTTCTTATATCTGGTTCACTGGAAAGCATGGACGTTGATGACCTTCGCTCCAATACTAAATATGCCGGCGGCTATCATCCAGTATGTTCTACTCTGTTTACATATTATAGGAAAGAATCCTCTTATTCTTCAAATTTTGTAATCTGCTCTTTTAGGCACATTATTGGGGATGAGCGTCGAGCCATTTGACCTAAACTGGATTAACAAACCGAACCAACTTGTTTTGGTTGGTTTTGTGTGGTTTTATCAGCATTTGGTTGGACTGCTGTTTTGCAAATTTAGAACCAAACAAAAATGAATTAATCAAATTTGTGATTCATGCTATATATAGCAGTTAGATGATGATCAAATTACTGTAGTGCTTAAACACTTACCAAAATTTTTTGGGTGTTTGGGTCATTTGCTGACATCTGATTAAAGATTGTTAAGAAAGCTTAACAGAAGACACAGCTAGGTTCTTGATTGCAACAATTACAAAGTTTATGTAGTTTATTTTAACTTTTCAAGTTTGGGCAGTGATCTGTAACAGCCCTAAGCATGTTTTCCAAAAAAATAAAGAAAAAAAGATTTGTTCAACTCCTGGTGAACTTGTGCCATCTGAATACACTTGGCACTAGGATGTGCAATGCGAAATCTCCTGTTAATTTTTTCGCTTGCAGTCTTGTTTAAAGGCGAACTTTTAATAAAAGATGCTTAAGATCATGCTAGTGAGGAATGAAAGCCTTTGTCTTTGCTCCCATCTTCTATATCCTTTCTTGTTTTCGAGTAATTTATTTATTTGTTGGTACTGGGAGTGATAGATGTTTTTTTTGCAGGATCACCATGTTATTGAGATGTTCTGGGAGGTTGTTAAGAGCTTCTCTCTGGAGCACCAGAAGAAATTTTTAAAGTACGCGCCTTCCTTCATTATAACATGGATATATGCATGTATAATCATACGGTTGTTCTTTATGCATCTTATTGTTGTTATCTTTTCTTTATTTTCCTGCAAAAGAGGGTTCCTTTTTAGTACACTATGAGGTTATATAGTTTCTTCTGGTGGACAAGGCTTATGATACTCTGGTCCTTCCGTACTTATATTGCCTTTTCTGACCACTTATTTTAGAGATTGTCCATACCAAATAATTGTAAATTTGTCAATATTCTTAGAAAAAGCTAATATTGCTACTAAACACGAAGAATTCGTAATACTAGTATCTAAGCTTGCCGGATTCATCTTCTCTTCACAATCATCTTGATCTGTTAACAGTTAACTATTATTCTATTATTGTGTAATTAACCAAGCTATAGTTTATGCAATATAACTGACCATTCTCATTCACAGGTTTGTAACCGGATGCTCTCGAGGACCTCTTCTCGGTTTCAAGTATATCGAACCGAATTTCTGCATACAGAGGTCCATTACACCCTTCCCATTTTTATTTTCTCATCTCTGTGTTTCCGTTACCTTCTTTCATTACAAATCTTTGTTCATTCATCGGCTTCCGGTTTTGGCTTTGTTCAAATGCAGGGCTGGTTCTTTTGATGCCGCAGAAGAGGATCTCGACCGTCTTCCCACTTCAGCAACTTGCATGAACCTACTTAAGCTCCCGCCCTACAGAAGGTTAGTCTATTTAAATGCTTGTCACGCAGAATTTTTGGATCCTAGTTTGGCTTCCTTTCATTTTAACCTTACCGTAAACAACGCGTAGCAGATAGTCTTGTTCTTGGTTCAGCTGTGCGCAACTTCATTTTTGTCCATACAGCATATTTTTTTTTTAGAAAAAAAAAAAAGTCCTTCATTTTATCTTGTCTCAGAAACCAAATTGGATGACAACATTGATTTGTTAAAATTTAAAGCACCTGCTACAGCCGCCGCACATGTCAACCAAAATTAGATATTGATATTAAGTTAACACATTCGGCAAATTATATTTGCTAAAATAGATGAACAATCCCTGTACCATCCCAAATATTGTGGTTAGGTTCCCATACTTTTAACCCTAGAACTTTCATATAGACTGCACTTTTGCCTGGGCTTCAAAAAAAAAAAAAAAATCTTGTTAAATGGACATTTTACACCTCTTACTCCTATGAGACCGAACCACTTCAATCTACTTCAAACAGGGTTAAGGAGGTCTTTTTATTACTTCTTTAACGGCTTAGGACTAAAGTGAGGCCAAAGTCATGTTATTAGGACAGTACAGGGACTATCCATACATTCCTTTCTTTTATTTACCACTGCCTTCTTTTTCTTCCCTATGACTGATGAGTTGGTGCATTTCGGAGGAACAGTAAGGAGCAGCTGCGGACCAAATTGCTGTATGCGATAAACGCAGAAGCTGGTTTCGACCTAAGTTAAAGGGCCGCCGTCCATATATTTACACGGCTAAGATGTCCGTCTGTATGATACAAGTCAAAATTAATCCGGAAGAAGCAATATCATTGTGCTCGAACACACGAGTGTCGTCGTCGACGGTTATCACAAATTTAGGAAAAAGTCGGTGGCGAAACACAATCCCAACTCCTAAAGCTCCGACAGAAGGAGAAATAAAGCAGGGGGAGGATGGTTTGGGGTGTACATAACCACAGACGCCACCCGTGTAATTCTACCATACAGGTGTACAGATGTGTGGGCTCTTTCTCCTTTTCTTTTCTTTTCTTTTTTTTTTTTTTAATTTCTCCCTTTTTTTTTTGTTTATTTGTAATATTGAACGCGCTTCTGCATGACAAAGGTTAGTTAATTGGTCTAAATGTAAACGTGTATAATTTTGTCGGCAATAATTTTAGGGTATCTTTCATGTTTTATTTATGCGGCTTTTGTCTTCTTGCCTTTCTCTTAGGGAGTGTTTTGGGGCACACGGAAAATATTTTTTCTAAGAAAAAACAGTTTTTGTGGTGGAAAAATATTTTTCATCCGTAGTTTGGTATTGAGATCTATCAAACGTTATTAGATAAAATGGTTTGGTATTGAGGCCTATCAAATATTATTAGATTTCGAGAAAAAAGTATATAGGAATATATTTCTGCGGTCCTACCAGTGGGACCACAGAAAATATATCATAACTGACTATATTGCGATATGCGGAACGCAATATTACTTATGAAAACAGAGAGATACTTTCTCACCGCCGCAATTTCAAACGAAACCTTAGTCTTTAGAAAAAACCAATTTTGGAGACATTTTCTGTTTTTTCATATTTTATGAAAAAGTAATAAAATCACACACCTGATCGGGTTCTACCGTTAGATACAGTACATTCAAAAAAAGAAAGAAGAAGAAAGATTAAGAATAAATTCTAAAATTCAAATCTAAACCCAAAAATCCTAAATCCTAATATATTGTGCGCCATAAAATTTCCTCTGCTATTTTTATGTTGGGAGAGCAGTGGGCCCATCAGGGAGGCAACAGCAAATGGACATCTTGGGCTTGCCTCCGCAGGAAATATGTGTCCACAAGATTAGATAGAATGAAATTCATACAGGTAATTATTAAATGTACCACAACAACCAATAGAAATAAAATAAACATTACAGTCATATATCCCTTTCCAGCAAATGAGAACTTCTATGGTGCAATTTTCAGTCCATTTTTGGGGGTAAAAAAACAAAAAAACATCACCTCTTTAACAATGGAAAAGGTAAAAGGTGCAATGTAACGTCGGGAAAACGAAATACAGAAGCTTAGAACTTTGTCCTGAGACGGGGGAGCAACTATGAAGTTGGGAAGAGCAAAAAAGAAGAAGAGAAAAAAAGAAATGAAAGAAAGAGAAAAAAAAAAGGAAAAGAAAAAGAAACACATGCTGTTATGACAAATTTTACACTACCAAATATTATTTTCCTGTATGGTTGGTCAAACAACACTAAATGCTGATTGTAGCGTAGACGAAAAGCGGGATGCGATCGTTTGCGAAGCAAACTGTTGGATCTGTTTCCTGGCATCTGCACCGCACAAGAAATAGCACTTACATTTTCGGTAAACATGATAGAGTGATATCTCAAGTGCATAATATTGAGCGATACAAAGATAATGAGCTAATAAGCAAAGAGCGTATATGTATGTCTACGTCGATTAACTTAATAAAGACAGACTATAGACGGGAAAAAAAAAAAGAGTAATCAGGCATAAACATAGTGTTACTATATGAAGTCAGCCTAATCCGAACCCGGCCCACTATTGCCCGTATATGTAAGGATTAGTTCTTATCATTGATCATTGATGAGGAAAAACTCCAAGATCGATTGTAAGAGATGCACTAGTCCAGAAAACCGGAAAAGCATTAAATATAATCTATTAGTTGTTCGTCTAGAATTAGTTACAAAGCTGATCCCACTAGTGTAAGAAATACAACCGAATATCTAACTAATCGTCAACACTGCATTTTATTTTATCACCAAGGAATGGAACAAAATATTGTAAAGCATCAATATATAGGAGGAAGTTCAGACAGCTTCAAGTCACAAAAAAGAAAAAAAAGAAGAGAAAAATGAAACCCATTGGAAGTTCATCGAGCACAAGCAAGTTATGATTTACCCACATTATGAAAGTCATGCTTATCTGGTTTAAAAGTAGAAATGCTCACTTTCCTTAAATAAAAAGAAAGACTTTCCTAATAACAATCCACATCCAGTAACAGAAGATAGACAAATGAAAGAACAAACCTCAGCAATAAAATGGATAAAATTGCACAAGATATTTTACGCAGAAAGTCTAGAGAAGGAGAGATTGAAAATATTCATACCTTTGCGACATTTAGTGAAGCCAACAATGTTCGCAACGCTGAGGCTCAAGCAAACTCCGACTACGAGTAGATAATCAGCTTGAAATCTAATGAGTGAAAAAATTCCCAAGAATACCCACGCAACAGCCTGAATAATTAGAAGTATGCTTAGTTGTTGATTTTCACAAAAGCATCTTAATGTAGCTATTTTATATCTGTTTATTATGTACTGAATCTGAACAAAAAATGCACCAGAATCCAAAGGTTCTAACATGATCTTACATAAGAATCATGAATTTCAGTAGACATACTCTAAATCATGATAACCGTGATATAGATCTTTTTTTTTCCCAAGCAGAACCATGGATACTGCATCTCAACTCTTTTGTTATTTCTTTATTTCGGGAATATGACATGCAAAGGCTACCAAGATCAGCTCCCTTTTCACTAGTTTGGTTAATATTTAGTAACCACTGCGAATAAATAGTCTCATTTAAGAAAATATGTGTTTATGAATCCTGCCACACGTTCTATTAGATCGTGGAACATATTTTGCCTAAACATAATAGCATGTCGTACTTTCTTCAGGTATCCGGTTATTATGATTGGCGAGACGGTTTGTCTACTTTAATTTGGATATGTGACATATGCTGAAATGATGTCGGCTGGGTTTATGCGTGGGGTCATATACCACAAATTTGTGAAATAGTTTGTGTTTTGTATTTAATTTTTAAACTAGTTAAGGGACCCGCGCGATGCTGCGGGTAGTTATTTTAAAATTTAATTTTAAAAATTAGTTATAAAATTAATTTTAGAATTTAAATGGTGCAATAAGTACATCAAAAAATTTTAGTAGGCATAGTAGTCCCCCATTAGTTAGTGAAATAATTTTAGTAGGTATTATAGTCCCCCAGTAGTTAGTGAATGAGATAAGAAATCATTGTTTGTGATTCTCGCAATTAATTTTTGTCAAATATAAAATTAACTTAACCTGTATTAATTTTTTTTTATTTTTTAATGTACAATTTATATGTGAATGCTCAACATTATAAAATTAATATTTATATCGAATACCAGTAGTCTAAATTATTTAACATTTATTTATATATTTTATATTTTATAAAAATAAATAGTAAATTATATAATAAATTATTATATAATAATAACAAATATTCTATTTATGTACCCCGAAGCGTAAATTCACGAACCAACATCAACAAATGTCAACCCGTCACATATATCTAATAAATGCAACACTAAAATACTATAATATATTAATAAATAATATTATTTTATAAATAAAATTTTATATATATATATATATATAATGAGAGGGAGGTCCACTGTGGACCTCCCTCTCACGTGGTCACGAGGCCGAAATGGCCTCGTGGGCACCGGATAAACCAAAAAGTCGCGTATCTTTTCGGCTTCGCGCCGAACCTCGCGCCGCACCGCACTCGGGCCCGAGCGCCCGCGCCGCACCCTGCTGCGCGCTAGCCCGCTGCCACTGCTCCTCCCGCCACTCGCCCCGCTGACGCCAGCGCCGAGCACACGCAACCGCCGGCAGAACCACCGCACAGCACACCCCAGCACCAAGCTCTCCGCCCAGCCGCGCTCGCGCCAGCGCCCGCTCCGCTCCCGCCGGCCACGCGTCGCCCTCCGCCCTCGGCTCGCACCCGCGTCCGCACCCTCGCGCGCCCCGCGCCCGCTCCCACTCGCGGCTCCGCCCGCGCCACGCGCCTCGCGCCCGCACCTTGGCCTCCTCACGACACGTGTGCAGTTATTGAGGAATAATATATAGTTATAGATAGTTATGTCGCCTTTCATATTATTTATTGAAGGGTGAAGCAGTAAAAATGAACACAATTGATGACTTGTTAGACCTTTCCAAACAATGTAAATGATCGGAATTCATTTCCTTTCCGTTTTGTTCCAAACAGATTAATTAATTTCCTTACGAATCGAACTAAATTCATGTCAAATATGATGAATTAAAGAAATAGATGCAACCGAACATACAGTTAGAAAGAGGGGGAAAAATGAAACTAGTTAATCAAAAAATAAATTGTAATAAGAGAACACAAAATATTCTAACAATGCAAATTATTACAAGATAATCAGGCAACTTTATTGCTTCAATGTACTAACCGTTAGATAAAGCGTCCACCAGAACAGCCACGAATCCTTCTTATTCATCCGAGCAAGGGACTGCATCGAATCAAAGAAAACAATGAAAAAGGAAACAATTAAACCACCATATAACTTCAATTAAGAAGCATTTATCGGAGAATGGAAGAACAGCAAACTAAGAAACAGAAACATTATAAACCTCCTGATCGAGACATTCGAACTTCCACACACTCTCTCCCTGCTCGTTAATCTCATTCCACCACCGCAACCCGACCAATATCCGCCCACTCACATTCTTAACAACCCAGAAGTCGAGGGCCGCGAGAAGAACCGTTACGACGAAGATGATCACAAAGCTATCAAAAAACAGGGCGGATAACACGTAGAACGCCAACGCCGCGGCCTATAGATATATGAACAAGCTCAATTAATAAGATACATCAAAACGAGCCCACAATAGTGACCATATCCCAATACTCACCTTGAAGATCACATGAAAGAAGCACGTCTTAGGGTTCGCATAGTTCTCCTCAGTATTCTACACGCACAGAAACAGCATATTACTCTCAGATCTGGATCGGAGTAGAGAAAACGAGCTAAATCCATGCATTTAATCAGCGATCGAAACTTAATCTACCCCAGATCGACGGGAAATCAAGTAACTAGATCAAAAAGCGCCGAAACTCAGATCAAGTTGCATTGGAAACCAATTGAAACTACGAGATCGGGGCATGAACACAACGGCCGATCAAAACCCTAGGTGGAGAGATCGAGAGGGGGTCGAGCGCACATCGCCCTAACCCTAAAGAGGCGATCCGTGCGATGAAACGCAGGGATCTGAGGAGGGATGGGGAAGGGATTCGCCATTAACGTACCTGGATTCGATCCATCGATCGCTCGCTCGTTGGGAGGATCCCGAATCCCTCGACGACGCCTCTCTCGTTTTGGGATCGAATGGGGAGGGAGTAAGACGAAGCGAACGAAAATAAATAAAATTAATTAATTAATTAATAAAATAATAATAAGGTGAAAAAAATGGAGAAGGACTCCTAAACTTTATCAATTTTGTAGATACGTGCCTGAACTTTTTTTAATTTAGCAATGAGACCCTCTACATTTTAATTTAGGGGCAATTTCTTATATACCCCTGAAAAGTTTCCGATTTTTCGATTTACCCCTCTTAGAAGGCTAATATTGAAAATACCCCTCCTACGTTCCAACCTATTTCTAATATACCCTTAGAGTTATAATCTGTTAAATAACACTGTTATCTCTGTAAAATTACTCTTTTACCCTTTTCAAATATACCCTTCCACCATCATTGTCTTTCTTATTTGCCCTTAAAGTCAGGGGCACAAAAAGTATTTCAACTTTTTGTCTTTTCCAATATACCCCTCTACCGTAACCAACCTTTCTTATTTGCCCTTAAGATAAGGGCAAAATTGGCATTTTAATTTTTTTTAACTGTGATAGATATTTAACTCACGTTTAACTCAGGTTAACTTAACAGGAGATAACTGCGGGGGTATTTTGCAATAACGGTGGAACATATGAGGGGCATTTTAGAAAGAAAAAAAAAAGTAGGGGTAGATCGGATATTTCCAGACGCATGAGGGGTATATAGGCAATTAGTTCAATAGGTTCATCTTACCAAGACCAACAGTTTTTTTTTTTTTTTTTTTTTTTTTTTGCATTCGACACCCTCAAAAAAAAAATTTACAAATAGCTTTAGCAAATACGTATTTGTAGGAATGATGTTCTCCCTGTCGAGCGACGCTGGACAGGGGAGAGCCGTGTGAGCATTTTTAAGTTGAATATGATAATCCAATCATTATTGTACTTCTTTTTGTACTTTTTTATCGTGTTTTTTTAATTCTCATCGTCCCGAATTGAAAATAGAGATAAGTGTATGCATATAGATATGATAATCCAATTAGTGTGTTTAAATAAGGTGTCTCGATTACTATGTTTAACTTAAAAATGCCTACATGGCCCTCTTCTATCTGCGCTCACGTGGCAGGAAGAGTATAATTTATGCATATATAAATTTGTCGAACCATTTTAAAAATAAAGAGTTTGAGAAGTTAAATGCGAAAAACTCTCAGCATCTAGCAATCTCTACCGGTACACGGGGTAGACGTGGATTAGCCACCAATTTACAGGTACAGGTATTAGTTTTTTCCTACCAAAAAATTGCGGATAAAATGGATTGGCATCCGTTAAATTGCAGACATTTTTTTGTAACCCGCGAATACTCGTGAGCAAGTATGGAAATAGATATTAACTATCCAAAAATTTGCTGATAAATTCAATCCATACTGGCATGATCGATATGATGACCAGCATGCGAATTATTCAACCTGCTTGTTTGTCAAGTAATTTACTAATTACGTAGTTGTTTTGGTAGCATGTGCCATATTGTAAAGCTTTAAAACATAAATATATATATATATATTCTTTTTATTCTAACACATAGAAAAAGTAATACAAATTTGAGATAGATTTATTTTGTTATTCAATCCTCATGCTTAATCATCCTAGGTAGAAGAAAAAAATAACTTTTTTAATAAAGATAAACAAAATTATGTTTAAGATATGCGGTCAAAATAGCCGTTTAATAAGCAACTTTGTATAAGAAGAGAGACTTTTTAAATTGTTCGATAAAGTTTAGAATATCTAATTACCAACATTAAAATTCATATATTTGTTTGCAAAAGTGCAAAAATTCATGTGTCTTTTGAATTGTTTTTCCTTAAAAATAGAAAAAATATACAAAGACCCTGTGAGCTTTAATTTAGCAATTTTTTTTAAATCACCTCGATTTTTAAAAAGTAATATTAACCTGTTTAATTGTATAAATCTACAATAAAAAAAAATCTAAAATAGTTAAATACAACTTTTGGACCATAGAGCGGTAATAGTGAAAATACATTAAGCCACAAGGGGTTTAAAAGACTGAAAAAGAATAAAAAAAAAAAAATTTATACATCCCAAATGGGAGTGTAAATCTTACACCTTTTATTTTATAATTCACAAAATTCAAATCTTTTTAATAAAAAAAAAATGTTGATGCGATAAGTAGATAATTAATGATTTTTTGATGAAGCGGGTGCAAAATGTACATCCTATTTTGGAGTGTATGAGTAGCATTACTCAAATTTAAAAACACTTTAATCTTTTTCTCCTCGAGTATAATAAAATAATGATAATAAACGCTACAGCAGTGGCATAAAAGTGTGCGTGTATATATATATAATTTTTTAGGGCCTTCTAAAATATAAAATTTGATGTTTTTGAAACACTCTAGCTAAACATAATTCGTTTGTTTGTTAATACCTAATTTTCACGTTAAAAATAATTTTCACTTAAACTAAATTTTAGATAAAATTATTTTTTCACTACTATTTGTTTGATGGAAATTCAAAATTTTAGAGTTAAAATTCTTCCGCTCTCCATGTAAAATTCTCATATATTGGTATGTAGAAAATTAGAAAAAATTACAACAATTGATTTTTCAATATGTTTTTTTTTTTTAACTTTCTTTCACTCTTGTAATTTACTTCGCCACCAGCAAAAACAATGTCAATTATTGCCCAACGCGTTAGGAAACTGGCAGCGGAATGGACTGAGTGCTGTTGAGCTGGGTGATATCTCCATCCTTTTGAGTATTTGATTTGACGTTGCAATTATTTTTTTAACATTTTTACTACTCTTCTTTTACTCTTTTCTTTTAGATCTTTTTCTTTTGATTTTTTTTCCTTCTCTTGAGGCCTGGTGCCTCACTCTATGTAGCTAAATTTATTGTCTGAATGAATGAAGCAGTAACGCACTATCTTTTTCTCCAAAAAAATTACAGCACTGTATAAAAAATTAAGGCAGTGTTTGGTTTGGAAACAAAGGGTGAATAAGTCCTTGTCCCCCCCCTTTGTTCCCCCCTTTGTTCCCAAACATTGCGTTTGGTATCTGAGAATAGTAGTTCTCAAATTTCTAGAATAAGTTGGTGTAAGGCTGGAGCTGATGTTCCATCCTTTTTCCTGGAATAAGCTTGTTCCAAGGTGTGAACAAAGTTAATTAAAATCTAAATTTAATTTTAATTATAATATTAAATTATTAATTAGTTAATCTAATTAATATATTTAAATTATTATTTATTTCCTAAATAATAAAATAATTAATCAATTTATTATTTATAATTAATTATTAATAATTTAATATATTTATCCATAAACTAATATTTATATTGATCAACCATTAATAAATTTATTAATTTATTAAATTATTTTTAAATAATATTTTGATGTTAATTAATTAGATAAAATAATTTTAATTTAAAATTATAATTCTTATTCTCTTTGTTCCAATCTAATCATCCAAATACTATTTACTTTATTCCTAGAAGCAACCCATTTTTCATCAAAATACAAAATTGGTCTAGTTCCTATTTATACATGAACTTATATCTATCCCTGAAATAAACAGTTCTTATTTATTCCCGAACCAAACGCAGTGACACTCAAGCTAAACAAAATTGGTTGTTTGTTGATACCTAATTTCCGGGTTAAAAATAATTTTCAATTAAACTAAAGTTTAAATAAAAAATATTTTTTCACTGCTGTTTGTTTGATGGAGATTCAAGATTTTAGAGTTAAAATTCTTCCGCTCTCTATATAAAGTTTTCACATTGGTACACAGAAATTTGGAAAAAATTACAACAATTGATTTTTTATTACATTTTTCTATTTTCTTTCCCTCTTGTAATTCACTTCGCCACCGGTTAAAACAATGTCAATTACAACACTTTAGAAAAAATAAAGTGACTATCAAATTTAATTTATAATAATAACTACTAAAATCTCTCCACTTTTTTGGAGCATATTTATTTCACGGCACGCGGAGAAGGGTACAGTTATTTCGTCAATAAATACCTACTTATATTATTTTAGTTTGCCGTAAATTAAATTCGTCTATAGCTTTACTTTTTCATGCTTTTTTTTAGGAACCAAATAATATCTTAACTAAAAATATGAAGTAATCATTAAAAGTTTTACCACTTACATTAGATATGGTATCATTTTCAATTTGAAAAATCAGTTGTACACCGTACAACAAACCGGCTACACCGGGTGCACGCAAATAATTTTCCCCTACCACGTGCGACGCACGTGCGCCCCCCGTGCTAAATAGTAAACACCACCATTGCAAGGACGGATCGAGCCCTAGGGTTTTATTCCCCTCCTCTTTTCTCATCTCTCCCCCAATTCCTCTAAAAAAAAAGAAAAAAAAAAAGAAAAAACAAAGCTATATAGAAAAAGGAGAGCGGAGAGGAGAGCGGGGGAAATCGCGTCGCCTCTTCTCTCTCTCTCCCCTCCAAATCTTGCCCTAATTCGTTCCTTTCTCGAACGAAGGTGAGATCTCTAAACGCTCTTCTCCTCTTTTGATCAATTTCGAGGGTTTTCTAGGGTTCTGATTGGGGTTTTTTGGGGCTTGATAGGGTTCTCGTAGCCCTTGTAGGTGTTATGGTGGTTTGTTTCGTTGATTCTCGTTTAGGGTATATGGTTTCTTATAAAGTTTGGTGTTTGAGCGGGATTAGGTTATGAGCAAGTGATAAATCGTAATTTTAGCTGTTATTGTAGGTGGATGTAGTGAGATGTTTGAATAGTTTCATACTCTGTTTATTGGATCCTTCTTTGCTGTTATATTGTTGCAAGAGCTTTCAGTTTATTAGATCTTTTATTTTAGATGTATGAGTAGGTTGGCGTTTAACTATTTCTCGTGTTTTCTTAGTGGATTGCGAAGCATTAAGGCGTTACATTTCAATTGAAGTATTAGTATGTAAATGGGCACATCAATAGCTTTGTGATGAGTGTCTTCACATTTGGTCGGCAGCTGAGTATGGCGTATGTTGGTTTTTCTTAGTGATTTTTTTTTTGGTTTTCTAGGTTTACAAGATGTGGTACAAGTTCTTAGTGTTTTCTGCATTTCTAAATTTCACTAACAAAGATTGTTTCAGTCAAAATATATGTAATGAATTTGTGTGGTTGATTTTCACTTTCTTAATTCCTTTCGGAATAGAAAGCTACCCTTTTTAGCAGTAATAGTGTTTGAACCACTAATTACTCGAAATTTTAAGTTTCTGTCGGCATTTGCTGGTCATTTGTAAGTTTATAGATTGACCAATCATCTCAACTGTAACTGTGCTGGTTTTCATAGGTATTGGAATTCAAGTTGCTTTTAGATATGTTGAGTTGTGAGGTTCTGAAAGTTACATTTTACTTATCCTTCCACGCGGGACAAATCCCATTTCATGTCATGAGATTTATGAAACTATTTTTTTGTAAAAAAAAAATTAGTGCTTTGCATGTTGAAGCAGCGAACTCCTTGCTAACGAAAGTTATCTTTTTTGTGTTGTTATCTCCTGAACTCACTATATGATAAATGTCTATTCCCGTTGTGGGAAACTTGTTACAGGCGTGCTTAGTATAATTAAGCATCAGAATGGCTACGACAGGAGCAGCTGCAGATTCACTGGGTCCGCGCTTTGGTCCAGAAGATCCCACGCTCCCAAAGCCCTGGAAAGGGCTTATTGATGGGAGCACCGGCCTCTTATATTATTGGAATCCTGATACAAATGTTACCCAATATGAGAGACCTGCTGGCTCCGCACCGCCATTGCCATCTGGCCCTCCTCCCTCTGCAACAACTCCAAACCTTGCGTCGACTTCTCTGATGCCTACCGTACCTTCGAACAGTGTTGTGTCGCAGCAAACCACCCCGCAAACTGTTCAAGCTGGGCAGAAAATGCAAGCAAACCAGCTAATGCAGCAGCAACAGCCTCAGCAGATGTCTCAGCAAGCACCAAATCAGCAACCACAGCAGATGCCATATCAAGTTCCAAATCAGCAGATTGCTCAGCCGAGGAATGAGCAGTACCCACACATGCAGATGCCATACCAGCATATGAGTTATCTACAAGGGCAATTCATCCCGCCACCTCAACAAGGTTTACAGTTTTCATATCATCCAGGGCCACAAACTAATTATAATCAAGGGCAGCCGCAACAAGTGCCACAAATTCCGGTGATTCAGCAAACACAGGAGCCCCAAAATATGCATCGACATGACCAACAACCCCAAACATCGCAGATTCCGCCTCAGGCCCATTTTCAACAGGGTCTTCAGGCCCATTATCATCATGGACAACAGCCAGGACTGCAAAGTGCGCATGTTGCTGGCCAGCAGGGTCCAACATCAAAGGTGTCACCCGCTAGTTTTTCAAAGATGGAAGAAGTTGCGGTTCAGCAGGGCAAGCAGGCTGGTGTTCAACTACCAATGGCTCAACAGGGTGGCATTATTTCTTCTGGCCATCAACAGCCAGGTGGCATGCCTTCGATTAATATTTCACCTGTTGGAGTTCATTCTCTTCAACCTAACAGGCAGTTTGCTGAGGCATCTCCCTATCGTCAACAACAAATGAGTGGTCGTGCAGTTCCAAGTCATGTGGAACAGTCACCTGTTCGCCCACCAATGGGTTTGAATATGGGATATAACGAAGATCGAAATGAACGGGTAGGAAATGATTTTTATTCTTCTAGCAGATTTGAAGGGCCGAAGATGGTGCCACAGCAACCGAAACTTGCACCTCTTCCCATTCCGCAAAATCCACCGGTGAAGTTTCTTTATTTAGAATCCTTGCGACCATTGTTGATCATGCTCAATTCTCCTACTGTCAGATTTAAAACCTACTACTAAGAAGGAAATCAAGCTGCTAAATCCCGTTATGAAACATGCTGAAACTTGCTTACTTGCTCTTTTGGCTCCTATCAATTACTTCAGTCTGAAAATATCTACCTGATTAAATAATATTTTGGTAACTGCTATGTACAAATTATTATTATTATTTTTTTTTGCTGGACAATTTTTTTTGTCTTTAGTTAAAAGTTCTAGGGGCTTCTTCTTTTCATAGTTCACTTGAAACATGATTTCTGGTGTGATGCACATGGTCGCGAAGGTTCAGGCTCTAATATTTTCTCTGGTATTAAGATGGTATTATTAATTAGTAATGTGCTTTAGCATCTAAATTTAGCTTTATATCTGCATAATTATGCAATTTTCTTTGAGTTAGTGCATTTTCTTTTAATTATAATTTCCATATATTTTTAGTATGACCTTCTTGGCTGCCTAAACGTAGTCTCCCCAGCCTGTCTCGGTGCCTCTAGCCTATTTTAATTAGGATGAGAAGCTCCCAGAATTATGGATCCTAATGATGCGGAATGGCTTTTAGAGTGTAATTTTTTAATAGTCGGATTCTTAAGTTGGTTTGGAGTGTACACTATTTCAGGGCATATGATATTGTTTTGTTTTCGTACAATGGGCCTTTTTATCTCTAGTGGACTATCTATTTGCTAATGGCTAGGCACTTCCTGTACATTCTTACAACTATGTACAGTCTGTTGAAGCTAAGCAAGGTTGTGTTGTATTAGGATATGAGAAGCGGTCCTCCGTACACTTCGCCAGGCCATGCAGGTGGGTTGAATACGGTCCCACCCCATGCGATGCCAAACATATACAACCCTGCTGCGTTCCCTAATGCAGCTCCTTTGAGGCCACCTTCAAGAATGCTTGGTCTGCCAGACTTTGCAAATATGTCTGCAGCCGATGCATATCGCCAACACCATGAAGTTACTGCAACGGTAAGATTTTAAGCGATAGTACTTCTTATATTGCTTAAATTAGTTTTTGTGGCATCTGATGTTTTTTGGTGATTAGATAAAGATGTCGTAATGTTGAAGGTTGCTTGAATATTTATTCTCTTGTTAATCTCCAATGATAAAATATGGTCGGTACTTGAGCATTCTTCTGTGTATTGTTTTTATAACCATAATTGGTGTAACCTATATTGGTTGACATCAAAATGGAATACTATGCACAATGTTGTGTTTTTGGGGTTCTTATATCTGGCCATTATGATGGCTGCTTCAATGTTTCTCCTGCAAAGTTCTTTTGCTTCTATATCTCCCTGCAAAAAGAGAAATTTACTGTCTTTTCTATACATGAGCTTGGAAGGTACATTTAAAGATCTTTTTAGTTTAGGAACAAATTGCTTTTTTTTTTTTAAAAAATGTTATTTTAGGACCCTTATTCTATCATAGATTTATTTTTTATCAGATTGTGATATAAAGAAAAACAATTCTTTTCAGGGCGATGATGTTCCTGCACCATTCATGACATTTGAGGAAACCGGCTTCCCTCCGGAAATTCTGAGAGAGGTATTTTGTCCTTAACTGGTTTTTTTGTGGATGGTTATCTATATCTTCATTCTGAATTGATTTATGTTGCTTAGGAGCATGATCAACGAGTATGAATTTGGTCAAACGACCTTCTAACTTCTTTCTGTTAATGCATCACTACAACATGCAGCTTGTGATATTGCTCTTTAGAATAGCATATGTCACATGCTGGATCCTGGGTACCCTAACTCAACAGTATCAGGAGGATGGACTATCTTCCAGATAATGTAATATTGGCGGAGGCTTCGTTCTTCTTGTCTCTGCTACTCAAACCCAAGTCTTTAAGAGCACCTTCTTGCTGCCTTGAGTGGCTTCAGTAAGCAACTATGTGCACTTAGGGTTTTGTTTAGCTATTTACCCTGTGAAAATGTAGATGATAGTTAGTAAGGAAAGATGCACAGGTAGTCTCTGAACTTTCTACAAACTGCAATTTGGCTTCTGATCTCTAAAAAATCAGTCCCTGAACTGGCCTAATTTTTTCAATGTCATCTCTGTAGCACACACTTGCGAATACTTTACCGTTTACTAGGAGCTGAATTATAAGCTAGCAAAAGATAGATTTTGGATGGCCTTGCAAGAGATTAGAAATTTCATAGGTTGATGCATTTAAATGGGAAGATTGGGGATCAAATTTACGATTTGTTGAAAGTTCAGGCACTATCTATGCATTTTACCCTCGATAATATAGTCTGTGTCGGGTCTTGGCATGATAAGGTTGTGATTAATAATATTTACTATCTATACTGTTCCAGTTGCATTTAGCTGGTTTCTCACATCCAACACCAATACAAGCACAGACGTGGCCTGTTGCATTGCAGAACAGGGATATTGTGGCCATTGCCAAAACTGGCTCTGGAAAGACTCTGGGATATCTTATTCCTGCATTTATACATCTGAGAAGATGCAGAAATAATCCTAAGATCGGTCCAACTGTGCTAGTTTTGGCTCCTACTCGTGAGCTTGCTACACAGATACAAGATGAGGCAATCAAATTTGGGCGTTCTTCCAGGTTTTCTTGTACAGTAAGTTTGTGAATCTATCTCTTTATGATGCTTTTCTTCTTTCTGGGAAATGCTTTTTGTGCTTGCAAAGAGGAGATCAGCAGCTTGATAAGTACTATTCAGGTAAACAGCTATTTTCATCTAAACCACACTACGTGTAGATATGGTTTACACTACTTAGGACATTTATTAGGATTTGAGGAATCTTAGGTGGAGTCTCATTGGATGGTAGAAGTTGTACACAACTTTCTGCCACCATTGAGGAAAAAAATTAGTGAAAGATAGATAGAACCAAACAACTATGGCTTAATGTTTAGAATCATCAAGAGTCCTTAGATCTTTGTCTAGGAGGTTACACTGCCTGGTTAATTAATTTCACTAAGTAGGGTTGTAGATCATGATGCGGACGTGGCTAGCCAAGAGTATCGGGCAGCTGCTGCACCCAATTGGAATTTCTGAATGATTTATTTTATAAATTGTAGGTATGTCTTATCTTAGGGAAGAATAGAGTAAGCCGTTGTTTGACAAGAAGTATTATGGATGCTTCATCCTACGACGATATGTTGCACTAGGGAATGGCATTTGTGCTTAAATTACTTTTTGAATAAAAGAACATTTTACTTGTATTCAATTTCTCCTCCTTGTTGTTTTTCTTATATTTTAGTGTTTATATGGAGGAGCTCCAAAGGGACCGCAGCTAAAAGAAATTGAGCGAGGAGCAGACATCATAGTGGCAACACCTGGTCGGTTGAATGACATTGTTGAAATGAAGAAGATCAGCTTCCACCAGGTTTCTTTTCTTGTCCTTGATGAAGCAGATCGCATGCTAGACATGGGTTTTGAACCTCAGATTCGGAAGATTGTGAATGAGATTCCTCCCCGCCGACAAACTCTCATGTACACAGCGACTTGGCCTAAGGAGGTGAGAAAGATAGCAGGGGATCTACTTAGGACTCCTGTCCAGGTGAACATCGGCAGCGTCAATGAACTTGTTGCAAACAAATCGATCACTCAAGTAAGGAGAACATCTGAATATACCTTCTGCTGATTTTTGCGTTCTATTAATGGCAAAGATTGCTCACACTTATTATTTAGGTAATCCACTTTCGAACAGTTAATTCTGAAACTAGAATTGTCACCTATGATACCATTTTATTTCCATAAACCAAGGTTTTACCTGATGGTGACGGTGACGCACCATGCCACAGTTACGGTGGCATGGTATCGTCACGACACGTACCATGTCAGCGGTTGGCATGGATAGCGACAAGATAGAAAACAGGGGTTAAAAAAAGAAGTTGGTTGACTAGTTACACGATGCTGTATGTAGTGGCACTGAATGACAGAGCAGGTTATTGCGGTACCATGCTAATACTATGCTGGTAAGTGGTCAGCATAATATGAGTAATATGAGCTGGTTGTCACTTACCAGCCCCCGTAAATTTCTTTATGTGCATTCTAATTTTGTAATGGAATGTGAGATTCTTTGTTCATATATTTGTAGCTAATCGAATCCTGATGAGGTTAAATAATATTTGTTCCATGTTCTTACGTGGCTACTTGAGTTAGATACCTAGAATTGTGGAATGATTACTATCCCAGTGGGAAATTAAACCTGGGAACTGAATTATCGTATTCATGAAACTCTCTTAGTACTGTTATTGTTTTCTGCAATAACCCAACTGCTACTTTATATTTCTACTCATGATTTATTATGATACTGAAGCTTTTGCATTCAACTCCGGGTATTACATTTGTTGCTGAGGTTGCAATCTTTTACAGTTTTATTATATCTTGTTATACTGCATTTTTTTTTACACAATATTTTCTTTATATACGCTTACTTCCATGATGATGAAGTTTTGCTGCTGGTTATGGTTTGCAGTTTGTAGAGGTGGTTGCTCCGATGGATAAACAAAGGCGGCTGGAGCAGATCCTTAGGTCTCAAGAACGGGGCTCCAAGATCATCATCTTCTGCTCAACAAAGAGGCTGTGCGATCAGCTTGCCCGCAGTATGGGTCGGGCCTTTGGCGCTGCTGCCATTCACGGCGACAAATCTCAAGGTGAAAGAGATCATGTCTTGCATCAGTTCCGCACCGGAAAGGCTCCAATTCTTGTTGCCACCGATGTAGCTGCACGGGGACTTGACATTAAGGATATCAGGTAAGGCTTGTAACATCTGTGTCAGCTTCTCATCATGTTTGCATGGTGCTGCTTGTGTATGTTTGCTTATAACATGATGCATTCAGTTTAGTAATTCTGTAGTAAGCTTTTGCGGTTTGGCTTAGATATGGATAGCTAAAGCCTGCTTTAATAGCTTTATGCGCTTTCTCTTTCGATTTTATATTTGTTGCTAGTCATTTACTTTGCCTAATGTAATACCTTTCTCCAGGGTGGTGATCAACTATGATTTCCCTACTGGTATTGAGGATTATGTCCACCGGATTGGAAGGACAGGAAGGGCGGGGGCCACGGGAGTATCCTACACCTTCTTCTCCGACCAAGACTGGAAATATGCGGCTGATCTAATCAAAGTCCTTGAAGGCGCCAATCAGCGTGTTCCGCCGGAGATCCGTGAAATGGCCGCACGCGGCGGCCCGCCAATCCCCAGGGAGCCTCGTGGCGGAGGAGGCAGGGGTCCAAGCCGCTGGGATTCAGGCGAGGGTGGCGGCCGGGGCATGAGGGATGGCCGGGTTGGTGGCTTTGGTGGGCGTGGCGGTGGCCGGCAAGAATTTTACAGCGGCCGTGGACCCAGGGGGGGTCGGGGCTTCGGTGGGCCTGGCGGGCCTGGGGGCCGTGGGTTTGGTGGCTCAGATGGGCCTGGTGGTCGCGGGTTTGGTGGGCGAGGTGGCCGTGGGGGCCGAGGTTGGCATGACCGTGGCGGCCCGAACGATCGATCCATAAATTCAGATGGGCGGGGGAGGTATGATGTGCGAAGAGGATTCGGAGAGAGGAGCAGGGACCGGAGTTACAGTCGAGATTATGACAGAAGCAGGAGCAGGAGCAGGAGCAGGAGCTACGACAGCCGGAGCAGGAGCAGGAGTCGGACACGAAGTAGAAGCAGGAGCAGAAGCCGTAGCAGGAGCTGGAGAAGCAGAAGCCGGAGCCGTAGCAGGAGCTGGTCGAGGAGCAGGAGCAGGAGTCCCCGTAGTCGGAGCCGTAGCCCGAGACCGAGCCAGAGCCACACGCCAAGGCGGCGCAGTCTGTTTGATGTGCTACCCAGTTCGGACCACGACAACACATTGCCAGCTGCAGCAGCAGCAGCAGCAGCCGCTACTTCTGCTGCTGGAGCAGTCAACCCGAGTTCCGAACCACCTATGTCGTCTGAGTTCGAAGCTCTGCCTGCTGTCGAAATCGAACCTCTCACTTTGCCTTCAACAGGCGATATGTCCCCGACGCCGCCGCCCGTCCCAGATGGTGAATCTTTACATGGAAATGAAACGGCAGATCAACTTCCCGGCCCCGATGGTAATGGAATTCCCAGCTTCACGGCCGAGGCTGCCCCTCCTTCAGATCAAAACCAAACTCCTGACAACTAATATGTCCCCGGATTCATATTGTTTTGTTAGAGATTGCCATGCCCCCTTCTCTCTCTCTCTCTCTCTCTCTACTTTTACTCTCTCTCTCTTTTTGTGTTTTTTTTTTCTGCAATAGTTTATGGGAGGGAGTGAATAGGAAAAAGCAGGAAAAGAAACCCTCAGATCTGGGGGAGTTGAAATTTCTTTTCCTTTACTTTTTCCCCCACAACTGAACCAGTGCTTTGAAAGGTGGGGAATTGATAGAGTTTTAAATGTTTTGTTTGTAGTAACAGGATGATGATATTTGATGACAGTTAATGGTCTACTGCAGTCCACACTTATTTCGCTTTAAAGTTAATACTTATTAAATCATCCATATTATTTCCTAACTTTTCCATTGTTCTCCCTACTGCATTCTATTTGGTAAAAATGAATGGAAGTGATCTGACATATGATCCATTTTGATTCGCGTTTTCAACCTTTAAAGGTTGTTAGTTTGTAGTTCGAGACCACTATACTCTTATGAATTCGTAAGTCCGTTTTGTTTTCATTATTTGTTTTTAATGATGAAGTTTATGAATTGATGATTCATATCGTTAATCATAATTTAGAATATTTAAGTAGTTTAGAAATCAAATTTTATATATTTTTTAACATTATATAACTCACTAGAGCCAAAAGAGAACATTTTCTAATTTAAATTGATAATTTTAGTTATCAAGTACATTATATTTATTTAGTACATTAAATGCATTGGGCATAGTAATTAAGGGCGTGTTTGGTTCGCTTTCTTTTTTACCATGGAATCGGAATGGGAATGAGTGAATTCGTTTGTGGGTGTTTGGTACGTGGGAGTCTCATTCCGATTCCGATTTCCGAGTGGAATGGGAATCGCTCAATCAGCCTTTTTTCAATCCGGCCTAGAAGGCCGGATTGGAAGTTGAATTCGGACGGAATGGATATTTATTTGGATTAAATTTATTTTTTCAACTTTTTTAATTACAATATGAGTTATAATTTAAAAATTAAATATATAATTTTAAATTTTAATTTGAAATTAAATTAAAAATTAAAATTTAATCAAGTATTTCGAATCTAACTTATGAATTTGAATTTAAATTAAAATTTTAATTTACATAAAGTTTATTCAAATTTTATTTCAAACTTAAATTTAGTTTCATATTTTGAATTATCCACTCAACTTCAAAGTTTAATTTTTTTTTTAAAAAAAATAGATCTAAAATTTTGACATTATTTTAAAATTTTGATGTAAAATTCTAATATTTAATATTTAATTTGAATTTAAATTAATATATTATAAAGATAATGTTAGCATATTAATTTGATTACGTTTTTATATCCATCTGAACCAAACACCGACAATAGGAATGATTTATTCCAATTCCGATTCAGGTGATGAACCAAACAGAATTAGGTAATGAGTCATTCCGATTCCGATTCCAGCTTATTTTCATTCCGATTCCGATTCCGACTCCGACTTCGAACCAAACACGCCCTAAATTTCTTTATCTTTATGTATTATTAATTAGGATAAAAAAAGAGAAAGGAATACAAACCACATGATAACAAAATATACAAAAAAATTAAGTGTTTAATGATGATTTTTTTTTTCAAGAAAAATGGAAAAATCATAGAGCAGTCAAGTGCTATTGCAGTAACTGCAAATGCACCTGCAAGTTTCTTTTTTTTTTTTTCCCTGAAGTTGTTTTTTATAAATTGTAAATGGTAAATTTTAAGCGTTTGGTCAACCCTATATTTATGACTAAAAAAAAAAAAAAAAAACCCGCACATTACGGCGCATCTTAATTACTCCATTTTTTTTCCTTTAATTTACTTCTTGTACTTTATCATATTCTTAAAAGGGGAATAAGGATAGAACAACTACTCCACCCTTTTCTCTGGAACAAACTTGTTCTTAAGTAGGAACAAACTTAATTAAAATTTTAAATCTAATTTTAATTATTGTATTAATTTGATAATTAATCTAATTAATATATTTACGTCATTATCTATTGCTTAAATAGTTAAGTAATTAGTTAATTTATTATTTATGGTCGACTAGCTCATTAAGAATTAATTATTTAATAATGTGTTTATCTAATAACTAATATTTATATTGGTAAACTAACTAATTAATATTTTGACTAATTAAATTAATTTCTTAACAAATCATCTAACTAATTAAAAAATTTACTAATTAATTAAAAAATTTGTTATATTTTATAATTAATTAATATATTTTTTTATTATCTTATACAATATTCATAGCTAACAACTTTTATTATTTTATTAAATTATTTTTAAGCAATAATTTTATATTAATTAATTAAAATATTATTAATTTAAAAGTATAATAACTTTTATTTTCGCTATTTTAATCTAATCATCCAAATATTATAACCTTATTTTCAGAAGCAACCCATTTTTCATCATAAAGTTTAAGGGATCTTTTAGTTAAAAATTAAGAATTCAGGTGTCTATGCACAATTTTTTCCAAACAAACAAAAGAAAAAAAAAGGGAAAACTTCAAAAATCCCCCCTGTGGTTTCGTAGTTTCTCATTTTGCTCCCCTGTGGTTTAAAATGTATCAATTTGCCCCCCTGTAGTTTCTTTTTTCTCTTTTTCTTATCAATTTTAATATTTTTTTCTTAAATCAGTGATAAAGTTAAAATTAAAGGGTACTAAAGTGAATATTTAATAAATCTAGATGTGTATCTGAAGTTTTTTGTATATAATAATTTAATAAAATATTAACGAAAAAGCTACCGAAAAGATAAAAACGAAACCACAGGGGGCAATTTGATACACTTTAAACCACAGGGGGGCAAAGTGAGAAACCACAAAACCACAGGGGGGTTTTTTGAAGTTTTTTCAAAAAAAAAGAAGAGTGTTTCACACCCTATTTCACTTAAAATTATTGCCTTAAATTAAATATTATTTTAATATTTTTTCTTTTTCTTGTAGAAGAAGTTATTTATTTAATATTCAAAAGAAATTGACATTTTGTTGGATTCAAAATTTTTTGAATTTTCTCACTTTAAATATCTCTTCCGACGTGTCATGGTCAACTCAAAGTCAACACGCACAATTCATGGAGGTCCGCCACAAATGACAAAAATACCCTCGCATTTAAATTTTTATTTACAGAAACGCCACCGCGCATCAGTATTAAGTAATTTTCAAATTTGGCGGTCGTAGGGGCACGTTGGTAAATAAAGAAAGAAACTTATGGGCATTTTCGGGATAAAATTTTTAAAGAGAACTATAAAAGGGCCCCCGAAGATCGGGGTCGACCTTTCACGCTCTCTCTCTCTCTCTCTCTTTCTCTTTCCTCTTTCGTTCTCGAATCCATTCTCCTTCTAGGGTTAGGGTTTTCGACGCGATTCTCTCGACCCCAAAGCTGCGTAAAACCCTAGCTAGGGTTTCGGGAAAGGAGGAGCGGATCTCCTCGTCGTCTCTCATCGATCTCCGGCTTGTTTCGGGCCCTCTTTTCCCGTAAGCTCCGGTCTTCTTTGCCTCGTTGTTTTGGCCTCTTAGATCTCGAGAATCATTTTAATCCCGTGTTTTTGGGCTTGATCTGATGGGTTTTGGGCGGATTTCGTGTGATCTTTTGGGTTCTAGGTCGATTCAATTGCTCCCTTTGTTGGTGCGTTAGTAATTGGTCAATTGGATTGCTCCCTGTGTTGATGGAATCGTAATTCTTGGATAAAGATTTGCTTTCATGGGTGTTATATTTTATGTTTAATAAATTGGTTTTGATCATGGGAGGATTTAGTGATTATTGGTTGTTGGTAATTGCACATTATGCTGTTTCATTCTTGATTGGTGTGCTAAGCGAGTGCATTTGAAATATGCGGGATTTAATGAAGAAAAGGTAAAAAATATTACAGAACAAGCATAGTTGCCAATGCCCTTCTTGTTTAGTTTATTCCTCTGTATCTGGTTGTTAATTTTCTTATGTAAATTCAATTGGTTGGCTGATTAATATATTGTGTAATTCAATTTCATTTTATGTTTTGAAACTTTCGGTCAAGGATTTAAGTGCCGTGGTAGGGGATCGTGCCGGAAACTTGCCGGTACGGTACGGTACGGCACTGTGCGTGCCGGGCATGCCGGTCAAAAAAATTCTTGTGTGCCGACACATAATAGTATGAAATATTTATTTTCTTTAGCAACAAAATATCCTAACTATTTATTATATCTTTTTATCATATCTTTTGAACTTTATTGAGGATTTTATTTACTAATTTAAAGAATAGAGAGTTTTGAGCTGTGCCATTGGCATGGAGTCTGTATCGTGCCAATGTCTTGTTGGCACGGTACGGCACCGTAGGTACGGCACCGTAGATACGGCCCGTGTCGACGGGCACTTAAAACCTTGCTTTAGGCAATATGAAACATTTTATGTTTTGGAACTTTAGGCAATAGGAAATCTACTTTCAAGATATTGAGAACAAATGATTGGCTTAGTCATACTCCAGCGGTGTTTGCTGGAAATGACCAAATTTGAGCACTTCTGGCATTCACATACAAATTATTGCAATTTTCTTCTTTTGAATGGATATTAGTGTAGGGTTTACGGCTTGGTTAATGTTATGATTTGTGTTAACCCATTAGATTGCATGAGCCTTTAAGTTAAGTACTCAGTAGTAATATTTTTTGGTTTATTTTCTGTTTTCAGGACCTTTGGTTGTTCAAAGACTGCATTATGCATCAAGATACTACCTCTAAAGAGATTGGCTTTTCCGGTAGTGAAGTTGCACCTGAGGTCATATATGGCCAGGATCTATACTATCCTCCTAATACTGACTACTATGGATATTACAGTACAGGTGAATTTCGGATATAATAACCATCTTAAATCATGAAGAGTACTATTACACATTGAATGTATTGTCCAACTCTCAATAACTTTCTTGTGCAGGAGCTGAAGCACCTGGTGCATGGGATGACCACCAAAGTGTTTTTGTATCAGATGGTCAAGATCTTCATTACGTGGTAAGTTTAAGGGCCTATTCGCTCTGGCTTCTAGAGAAGTTTCTCTACTCTAAAAATTGTTAATTATGAGATTGGCATGCCGAAAAATCCTGATCTTACTAAAGTGGGACACCAAAATAAGTTGTCAAACCCTAAAAGCAGAAGCTTTAATTTGAAGCTTCTACTTCTAATGGGCATGTCAACTGGAAGCTGCTACTGCCTTTTCCTAGCAACTTTACGACATTTCTCATAAGCTCCAGCAATTTTTCCACTTTTCTCTAGTTAGTTAGTTTCCTCCCATTATTTCCTGACATTGCATCTTGAACTTCCACAGGGTCCACAGGCTGAAGGCTCACCATATGTATATTATGCACCTAATTATGGATATCCACAGTCTCATTACAACCCATACAATCCTTACATGCCTAGCTCCGTTGTAGGCCCTGATGGTTCAATTATAGGAATGCAGCAATACTTAACTAACCCTGCTTACCATCAACAAATTACTTCACCTTCCTATTTTCCAGTTATTCCAACTGGCACGGAGTTTGTCCCTCATGGCACTTCTGATCAGTCCTTGTACAGTGGTTTCACATCGGTTCCCAGTAAAGCTGATGCTGAAGGGATGAAGAATTCTGCTCCATTAGTTTCTGCGACCGCTCCTGTAGATTCACAGAGGGCTTCTTTACTTAATCCAACATTGGAACATTCCTTTTCTTCTTCCCAGCAGTTTCAACTCCCTTCAAACGGATCATTACTTAATTTGGCACCAAGAAAGCAGTCAGCCACACAACTTGGGAGTCAGCAGGCTACCCAGGTACTCATATATATATATATATACACACACTCTCTGTTATATACTCGTATGCATATATTAACATAAGTGCATCTCTGCATGTGTGTGGAAGGGAGGTAGTTTCCCTATGGAATGCAAGAAAATATTTTATGTTAATGATATTGTATGGGGCAGAGCCTACTCTTAGTGATCTTGTTACATTCCTTTTAAGGTTAGCATATGAGTAGATTGGATTTAAACGATTGACGCCCAAGTGCAGGATGAAGGACGAGTTGGGTATATGGGTTTAAGTAAATAATTAGCAGAGTACTAATGAATTAATTAGCAGTGTTCTTGGCTATCCTTTTCTTCTTATGGTTAGTTACCATTTGCCTGCTCTTAACATGTCTTTCATTTGCTATATTTTTGCGTTCCAGTTTCTAGCTGGCAATTCTTCGGGTCCTGTCCATGCAACAGAGCAATTTTTCAACAGGAGAATTCCTTCATTTGAACCTTCATCGAAAGTGGAATTCCCAATGAACAATAGCCTTATGCACTTTGGATCTAATTCTCGTAAGTTTATCCCAAATGATAAGATGAAGCCTGCTGACAGTGCTGGAAGACCACATTCATTTAGCACTACAGCAAATAGGGTCAGAGATCAGCCAACTTCGTCGATCACCGTTAAGTCCTATACGTCTAAACTAACCATCGCTAATCCACAAGGAATCATTGTCATAAAAACCGATCAATACAACCGAGATGACTTTCCAGTCGAGTATCCATATGCCAAATTTTTTATCATCAAATCCTACAGCGAGGACGATGTTCACAAGAGCATTAAGTATAATGTATGGTCAAGCACGCCCAATGGGAACAAGAAACTGGATGCTGCATACGAAGATGCTCAAAGGTTATCTGCTTTGAAGGGTGTCAACTGCCCCGTCTTTCTGTTCTTCTCCGTAAGTGGCCATTTCCGGATTTTGTAGGGCTCTATTTATATGTCAAATTCCTTGTCTCTATTATACTTCTATTCCTTAATGAGCAAATTTTAATCTCAGGTTAATGGCAGTGGGAGATTCTGCGGTGTTGCCGAGATGTTGGGTCGTGTGGATTTCCAAAGGGACATGGATTTTTGGCAGCAAGATAAATGGAGTGGTAGCTTCTCCGTCAAATGGCACATCATCAAGGATGTGCCAAACACTAACTTTCGGCAAATCACACTAGAAAACAATGAGAATAAACCCGTAACTCATAGCAGAGATACCCAAGAGGCAAGTTGGATGCTTACCCTAATTTTTTTTATTGTATCAATATATGAGCTCTTGGTTGTGCTGGTTATTTGCGTGCTAATAAATTTAAAAATGAGGTCGACAAAAATTCGGTCCCCTCATTTGACCAGAGTTTCAATTTCACGCTTCTTAGATTATAACAATCTAGTCCCTGATGTTTATTCTTCATAATAATTATGACTCTTTCTTTAATCTACCATCCGGAGAAGTGCTGCACTTGCCCCATCTGTAGACTTTTGTTTGTTAAAGTTAGAAACTAATGACAAAAAATGAAACTTAGGCTGTACGAAAATGAAATCAGAGTCGATATAACTGTTGAGAACCAAATTGAAGCCTGTGGTGAAGTTTAAGGCTAATTTGTAATCAACCCCATCATTTTCTCTTTCTACCAAAATTAAAATCATACATGTTTAAAAGAAAGCCTCTAATTTCGCACAATACATACAAAATACTAAGACATGATCATTTATACATTCTAAAATACACTGATGTATGGAATTAATAATATGTATGATGTAATTATTAATTTATGTTTGCATCTCTGTATAACTATGATACCAACTTTTTCCTTCCGAACAAATTCAACCTCAACCTGAACGTCCATCTATTTTGCGATTCACGAATAATTAGCATAGCCATGTTTTATAGCTGAATTTTTCTCCTCTTTTTTTTTGTATTTGGATGCTGGATAATTGCTAACTTAGGATCATTGAACTTCCTAGTTTCATCTAACCTTGACTCATGCTAATGTTTCATTGTTCCGACCGAGTCACTTTTTTGTATTATCACTGTGCTTATGACTTCTCTGGATACAGGTCATGTACATTCCGGGCACAACTATGCTTAAAATCTTTAAGAGCAGTCTGTTGAGGGAAAGCATTCTCGATGACTTCCCAAAGTACGAAGAGCTGGAGAAAAGTAACAAGGAAAGAAGATTCAGGCTCCTAAGAAGCCATGACGCCCCTCTCTTCACACCTACTCTTGCTACTCAGCGTGTAGTAACTGCCTCCCCCAAGAAGCATCCGAGTTCAGATCACACACTAGAAATCGATATTCCGAACCGGCCTCAAAGCGCAGACGAGAAGCGGCAGGACGGTAATTTCGACCAAACTCCACAATCAGATGATAATCAATCGGCATCTCATGCAGGCCGTTCTTCGGGAGAAAACAGGGAACAGCCGAATGTTACAGCTGAGCGTCTTCCAGAAGCTGAAGAGAAGCAGCAAAATGCAGCAGCTGTTGAGAATCCGAAAGCTGATGGTGTCGATCAGCTCCGGACGGAAGACGGGGACAAATCAAAGTCTACTACTGCTGTTCGGCCTTCGAACAAGAACAAAGAGCCTCGAGTGGATGGAAAGCAATCAAATGATACTGTTGTTAAACTTGCGAAAGAAGATAATGCGGTTGATCAGTCTCGAAAGCCGGAAGGGAAAAAGCGTAATGGCGTTACCTACCGGCAGGTTAAAGTGCTTAGCCCTCCAAATAGCAAACCAGTCGATTTGGGCCCCGACGGCAGAGGAGGTTCTGACCCTGCCCAGGTAGTAGGCAACCTCGCCGGGGAAGTCAGCTCCCTCTCGATCAGTTCTAGTGTAAGCGAAGAAGCCGACTCGTCGAGCTTTTCGGGTGATGTCGTAAAGATCGGCTCGATGCATATTAGGGTTCAGAAGACCGGCGAATCAACATGAGAAGTTTCTGTGCGGGGATCGTTTTAAGTTGATACTAGAAGAATCTTCGAAAGGGGGAAAGAGCAAAAGTTTAACAGAAATGGTGGTAGTGTCCTCTCACATGGTTCTGATTATAGTATTTGTGATGGTATGGGTTCTTTGGATTCGAATCGGGCACTCCGTCTATTCTCGCCGGATATTATTCATCAGAGGTTTTGAGTTTTTCTTTTCCTTCTTGTTTTTGTTTTTGTTGCTTTTTTTTAAAAAAAAAAAAATTTCTCTTTGAATCGGAGGAAAATATATTCAACAGATTTGCCATAGTTTCTTTTTGTTCTCTTTTTTCTTTCTTTCTTCAACCTTCCTGTCATCATATTTGAATATAACAAAAAAGAAAAAAACACCATCTCTGTTTTTGTTTTCTTGCTTTAGGTAGTAAGTTTCTGGTGTTCATTTGAGATGAAGTGCTTATTCTAGGTGTTTCCTGACATGTCTTCTTAGATCTCTCTCTCTCTCTCTCTCTCTCTCTCTCTCTCCGCTTTTAAGTTGATGGTAAAGCTTATGCTGGAGGTGAAAAATACAAGAATGGCCTAGGAAAGTTGAGGCCAAGATTTTTGAGTCTTATGTTAAAGGTGATGTTAGGTCAGATGTGTAGGGAAGTTGAAAATAATGGCTGGCGGTGTGTCACGGACAAAATGTTTCCCGCTGACTTTTCCTTGACAGTGGCCCAAATCTGCCAGCGAAACGGGTTGAAAATGGGTTGAATCGGGTTGTCAAAGAGATCCAAACTCAACCCGCTGTGGGAGACAAGGGTTTTGTAACTTCTCCCATCAATGATGGAAGTTTAAGGGTTATGAAACTCCCAAGAGTTAATAGGGTGACTTTTGGACTTATGGGTCATTATGAGGGTGAGTTAATGTGTGTCATAACGAGAGAGTTAGTGTAAGCTAGATTCAATGTATCTAGGAGTCTATATATAGTGGGGTTTGGCTAAGGCCAAAAGGACACAAGAGGGAGTGTGTATGTGTGTTGTAATCTCTTTTTCTAAGTAGTGGAGTGCTAAGTATTTTTGAGTGAACCTCTGTCTCTCTCTTTCTGTCACTCCCTTTGCATACTTAGTCGTAGGACGCGAAGGTCCAGGTTAGCAACAGGGACGAAGGCTTGCCCATCTTCGAGTAGGAAGGCGGGCGCCGTACGGGCTTTGCGAACAGAAACGCTAAGGCCGTGACAGGTGGCAGTACATTTGTCGTGGTCCAGCGGAGCCTCTCTCTGAGGATTATCGTAGACAAAAGGAATTGCTACTGGACTCGCTTCAGACCATTCGCCCTGCCCAGGTTTCGGATCTAATAACCTGGTGTTGGAACTCTAACCAAAAGTTTTCAGTCAAGTCCCTTTACCGCTTCCTCACGAACTCAGGAAAGTGGGACCCTTTAGGTCGACATATTTGGAATTTGAAGATACCGATAAAGATCAAAGTTTTCTTATGGCTACTACTTCGGAAGAGGATCCCCACCGCAGATAGGCTCCACAAACAAGGGTGGTTAGCGAACCAACCTTGCATTTTCTGTGCCGTTTATCCTGAGAACTGCGACCATCTCATGAGTCCCTATATTTTTGTTCGCTTCATACGGCTCAGCGTTGGCGGTTTGGAAGCCCTGGCCGAGTCCTCTGACGATGTGAGAGATCTCTGGTCTAAACTAGTCAGTCTCAAAGACACCAACGAGAGACTTTCTTCTCTCTCAACCCTCTCTGCCATCTGGTGGGTAGTTTGGACGGAAAGGAATGCTATAATCTTTCGAGACAGTGCCCTCAACCCTACCTGGTGCCTGGATCGGATTAAGCTTTTGCTGGACATCTGGACCGCTCCACGTTGATTACTTCGATTTTTCGGGATATGCTTCTTCGCTTCCGTTCTTCTACCCTTTGTCTTTGTTTTCGTTTCTTTTCTCACTTTTGTCACTCTCTCCTTCGGAGGTCCTGGCTGCCTCCATTATGTAAGCCTAGTTTATTTTCCTAATGAATGAAGCGGATAGCAAGCTATCTATTTCTCAAAAAAAAATAAAAAAATAAAAAAATAAATTTAACAGGAAAATAAATGTCTTCCATGGAGCAAAATGGTTAAACCTGTAACGAAGGCAATACTAGTTTGATTTGTAGGATATGTGTTTTTTTTCTTTTTTCTTTTTTCTTTTCGACATTTTGGCAATTTGATTTTCTTTTCAAATAGGCTCTTCTCTTCTTGATATCTTTTTTTTTCTCTACCACTTTTAATAATTAAGTACGAGGGTTGAACAACGACTTTCAATTTTGACCACCTGTTTTACATTTTAGAGAGTACAAAAAAGTTATCATTTTTGCGTTTGGAAACTCAAAAATATATACAATACATACAACCGAAACCATTATGTAATTAACATCATTAATCGGAGAGAAAAGTCTACTAAATTATTTGATAAGATTTTTAAAATTAATCTAATTGCTAAAATTGAAAATTTAGACGCCTGTTCACAAAAAAAGCTGAAGTCCAAGGGGGGTGTCCCTAGGGATGCAAATGGATCCGGGTTGGTGGAGCTCCGTCCAGATCCGCCCCGAATGGGGTGGTAAGTGGAAACAAAAAATATAGAAAAATATAACCCGCCCCGATCCGCCAAGTAAATGGAACGGGAGACGGAAAACTCTTTTCTTCCTTCAATCTACCCCGATTCGTTAAAAATCCGCTCCCGCCCCAATCCGCCCCGAATGGAGCGGTAAGTGGGAGCCAAAAATAAAATGAAAAATAATCCGCCCCGAATCCGCCCCGCCCAGATAAGAAATGGAGCGGGAGGTGGGAAAACTCTCCCGCCTCCGGATCCGCCCCGTTTGCATCCCTAGGTGTCCCTAGTACAATTTTCCCAAAAGAGAAACCAAATGTCTTTGTTTCTGCCAATCAAAGAAGTAGCAGCATCCACTGATAATATAGTTGTTGTCAAACCCTAGTTACAGATTATTCCCCCTTCAACCATCAAAACCATATAATACAGAATCATCGCGCCATGTGGTTATCCAGGGCTAGCAAAAAGCTACTCAGGAGATCTGCATGTCTTAAGCATATTTCTGTCCCCAGGTATGAACAGAGACGGAATTCAATTACAAACTCTGGATTCATTGCATCTTAACATCAAAATTGTGTGCAATCCAGAGAACGGGAATGAAATGCTTTATGAGTGCAGTAGCGAATGGTTCGAGACTAGCGAATAAATTAGAAAATGTCGAACAACTCTCAGCGGACAGCTTTGAAGCTCCCGCTTGCGAAGTATTTCAACCGAGCAGACACGTCGCGGGGAGTTTGTGACGATCATTTGGAGCTGGAGAACTTGCGGCCGGACATCTTCTCGGACTCGTAGAGCATATGATTGATAAGCCCCCTTGCGGCGCTGCAGTGATAGGCAGTAGTCATAATAGGTTGTGGAAATTAATGACTACTAATCTAGAAAAGATGCAGAGTGATGAGTCGAAAATGAAAAAAACTTACTCATCCTTCAACTTCTGTATTTTCTCGGAATCAGTTTCATGCATGTGTTTCTTGAATTGTTGCCTCACCATGCTAACAACAGCCTCGGTATTGTGTTGCTGCATATGCGAGAGAGAGAGAGAGAGAGAGAGAGAGAGAGAGAGAGAGAGTTACACAACGTTGCAAAATTTGAATTCTCCATAAAAGTAGAGAAAGAAAATTTAGCTTGTTGCGAGGACATAGTTGGGGGATCCGCACCGTCATACAGTCCCCGCCCATTCAGTGGGCCTGATATTCTTGTTAGATACAATGATAAACGCAATGTCTACAAGGATAATTGGAATAGTTTTCACTTTTTGCAGGATAAAACGAAGGACATCTATAAGGAGGATGCTATTCTGATAATTCAGAAAAATAACTCTTCAGTAGAGAAAAAGTCTTCTAACTTTTGGCAATACCATAACTACCTTTGTCTAATCTGGCAAATGACAGCTTGGTTTGCGGGATAATGAGGATAAACAACGCTACTCAAGGCTTCAACACGAGCCAACGAAATAAATACAAAGAGTTTACAAAGAGGTGAGATGAGATGAACGGGCAAATATAAGGTTGACCTGGTGCTACTGCACTTACTGGAAAAGGCATCATAATATGATTTTAATCTACTTTATAATCCTATGTTAGCTCAAGATTCGAAAATAAACCAAGCATATACCACAACAAAAGCAAAACCAGGCAATTACCTAATTAAGATTTAGAAGACATTGTCAGCAGGCAATGGAGTCTAGGGACATACGAAGTCAAGAAAAATACAGAAAATGGAAGGTGGCGAGATGGGTAATGTTATTACAATTCAGTAAATTAGGTTAATACTGAATTTCGGCGGTCAAGTTAATTTCCAAAGCTAAGTTGAGATTTTTCATTCGATAATTTCCGACTGAAGTTTCATCCATCTTGTTTCGTGCAGGATAGATTCAATATACAAAAAGATGAAGTGGTTGTTCACGAGAACATTGAGACAAAATGATCAGAATTAAGAAAGATAAATGTTCAAATCATATAGGATCACATCTTGAAGAGGTTAGAATAAGGGCCCGTTTGGATGCACCAAAAAACAAAGCATAGTTAAACTATTCTATATCCATAGGAAATTAATCCTGTAAAGTGTTTGGATGGATCAAAATACAACCTTTTTTTAAAGTATAGTTAAAAATATACCCTGAAAAAAAGGGATAAAGTAAACATCTACTATTATCTCTGTATTTAGAAACTCCAAATTTCTGGCTCTGATCGCGTCTCACCCTCCCCTTCTCACGACCCCCTCCTACCTCCAACTCATGCCCATGTCCCCTCCCTCTCTCCCTCCTAACTGAGCCCCCTACCTGCCGCCGCCATCACGGTTGCCGCCTGCAAGGCTTCCTCTTCCGCCATGCCCCCTTTTCTCTTTCTTTTTCTCTTTCTCTAGATCTAATCATGGCCGAAGAGGTGTTCCCTCTTAACTAGTAAGGCTCCTTTCTCTCTCTCTAGATTTTAGATGTTAATATAATAATCCAACTAGTCATGCAGAAACTTAATTACCAAATGTACAGTTTGAGGAAGAAGAGGCAATGTATCTTCAAGAATTAAGAATGTCCTAGTTTTGCATCAGTTATACATTAGATCTTAGCTCAAGGAGAACGAAGCATAAGAAATCAAGTTATTAGAAATCCTGTAGAATTATAAAGGGTGTAACCAAATAGCTTGAAATATAAAATTATGGAATCCTAGAGAGTCACAAGATTCTCTATTTTCTCTATATTTAAACCACAATTTATAAACTCCAAGGAGTTTTTTTTTACACTTCGCATCCAAACTGGCCCTAAGATTAAAATTTAGCCTTAGCTAATCAAAGCCACTTGGTACAGAAAGGGCGCTACAGTTATCAACATAAACTTGGCATTACTAACATGCCCTTATATCAAGTATAGAGATCGTTACTTAAGATAGGCACATAAGAGCGCACGACTACTGGCAACAACACATTGTTCTCACATCTCAAATGTTCAATGACCATAAACAATTAACAAGTCCAAAATTGGCCTCCTATAGAACAACCGTTACTTATATGCTTGGAACGTACTCATCTTCTCAAGTAAGGATAAACCTTTCATATTTGCATATTCCTGGTCAAACTTAAACATTAAAAGGTAACACGATTTGGACTTTCTATCAGAGGAACAATGTCGTCGTTCTTATAGGCGCTAATTCTATCAAATATTTTGACAAAACAAATTGATGTCAACCTTTTCTGTCCCTCACAAACTAGAGACTTAATAAAAAAGGAAAAAGAAAAAGAAAATAACCAGAAAAGGCGAAAAAAAAGAGCAATGATGGTGTGAATAAGGCAAACCTGATGACCAATGTACTTAGCTCTCCTAAGGCATTCGCGGTACAACTGCAGTTACATAAATAAACAACATAAAAACACACATAAATTTACTCATTCAGAAAAAGATTTGGTAAAAAATTCTAATGAAAAAAGTTGAAAAAAAAGGGGGGGAAACTTCGAAAACCCCCATGTGTTATACCGCATTTGTAGCTTACTACCCAGTGGTTCAAGGTATAGCAATTTGCCCTCTCATGGTTTTGACTTTATTTCTTCTCCATAACTAATTACCATTCAAAATAATAGCCCAGTGCTACCTTTTATAAACCACAGTGCGGTAAAATGTAGCGCCTTTTACCACCCTATGATTTGCACCCTACCGATCTATGGTTCATAAAAGGCAGAACTTTGCCGGTCTGTGATTTTAAATTGTAGCGCACATTTTGCCCCCAAATCGGATTCTATTTTGGTTTTTCTCTATAACGAGTTATCATTAAAGATGACAGCAAAATACTACATTTTACAAGCCATAGTGCGGTAAAATGTAGCAGTTTTTACCACCACATAATATCATAGATGCCCCTCCAAAATCTAAAATACCAACAATACTCCACGAATCATCCAAAACTATCACTAATACCCCCTCTAAACATATAAAACTATCATCAATGCCCCTCTAAACCCCAAATCCTAAGCCTAAACACTAATCCTTTTGATATATAAATATATATATAGGGTCCGGGCTACTATACTATTATGAGTACGATCGCTCTCGTACCCATAAATCGTTTTCGATGATAGAGCTTCCGAATCGACGATCCATACCGTTAAACATTATTTACAGCATTTAAAACTTCTAGAAATCAAATTTTATAATTTTTCGAGATCATTTACCTTACGATCAAGAGGTCACAAATTTGACAATTTTTAACGGCCGGTATGGGATACTTGCTAGTTTAACGGTGTAAAAGAATCGGAATTTGTTGAATTTTTGATAGAAAATTCTATTCACTACCTAGATAAAAATCAATAACTCCGATCTTGAATTGAAGGATCCGATCATCCTTTTTTAGGACGCCGTTCGATTTTGACCGTTCATTTTATGCTCGCTTGATGGACTTTATTATGATTTCGAAAATTTACGAAATTTATTTTCTAGAAGTTTCAAATACTCTAGATGATATTTAACGGAGTGGATAACGGAGTGGATCGTCGATTTGGAAGCTCCATCATCGAAAACAACTTATGAGTACGAGAGCTCCAATACTCATAATAGTATAGTAGCCATGGCCTATATATATATTTCACTTTACTGCCCTAGGGTTCATAAAATGCAACACTCTGCTACCCTTTTAGAATCTCTACATCTTGAACCAGACGATAGTAAACTGCAAATGCACTATACAAAAAGAGATCTTTTCTTAAAAATAAAAAATCTTTTGTATATATATATATATATATATATATATAATGTAAAAGGAAATAAAAGAATTGGATTAGAAACCCTAACCCTGATTACGTTATCTGCCAACTCAGGAGGTAACGCCGTCTGAAGCGAGGGCATCTCCTTTTTTCTTTTCTTTTCTTTTTTTTTTTTGACTCTGCCACCCAACACAATTAGCATTCAATAGCACAAATTAGGGTTTTTATTAAATTTTTTTCAAAAAAATAAAGCGAAAAACACAAAACCCTAACGAGATCATCTCGACAACGCCATTTGATCCAAGAAACTAGGATTCGATCGATCGATAGGATCTGCGGGCTACGAATTACCGAAAAGATTCGAGCGGGTTCTCGGAATCAAATCGCAAAACTGAATCGCGATTAAGGGGAGAACTGAAGATCGCACCTCCAATGGCGGCGGCGCCGGCGGTGGCGGAGCGGCGGCGACGGCGCCGGCGGTGGAAGAGCTGCGGCGACGGCGGCGGCGGCGGCGGCGGCGAAGAGAAGAGAAGGAGAGAAGAGAGGAGAGGCAGTGGTTTTTGGAATAAACATGAACAGAGTTAGCCCGGATCCGGGTCGGATTTAATTCATTACCTGAATCCGAACCGATACTGCATTTGGGAAAGCCAGTTAGTGATGTCAACGGGTCGGATTCACGATGAATTTTGAAACACCCAAACCAGCGAAACAGACCACCAAATCCGAAATCTGAATTCGAATCCTAGTACGATGGTTTTTTAAAAAATCAAATATCTTCAAAATCCGAATCCGAACCTAAAACAATTATTTTTCTTTACCGTATTTCAAAATATATTACATTAAATTTAATTTTTTAAAATAAAAATTTTAAATATAATATCAAAATATCATACATATATTATTTAATGTATATATATATTATTTAATGTATAATCAATTGGGGTTCATGCCGTGTTCAGACAAAATTCATTTCTGAATCCAAATTCGTCAAATTTTTATTTTTTATACTCGTATTCGAAACTATATCCATCTAGCATCAGATAAAATTTCATATATCTATACCCATTAATATCCTTAAAGCAGTGAATCATCTACCATCATTATAAAACAGTAAACTATTTGAATAAGTAAATTTTCATGAGAAAAAAATTTCAAGAGCTATTAAAAATAATGCGGTGCATAAATGCAGAGCCTTGGTGTCGCCGGAATACTATTGATGGCAAAAAAAAATAGCATTTGTTGTTAATTTTTTAGTCCTTGAATATCTAGGCTTTACTATTTGATAATCATTATTTATTTACTGTATCAATAGCATTCTAGTTCAGCGTTCTGAGTGCCTTATTTTTCATATTGTATAGAAATATAATATTTTTTCAAGTGTCACTTTTACATAAAATTACTATATTGCCCATAGGTCGACTCTTTATCATCTCAATTATGATTAGTTTAAAGTATCCCTTACGCATTATGATTATTACAAAGAAGGCCTTTTTGTAAGGGTCAAAACTTGGTCGATTAATTTATATTCGATTTATCTGAATCTAAATAGAATGATTTGTGTGAAGATCTATGGCTACGGTTGATTGTGAAACAGATTTTGAGACCTCAGAATGTGACGCTTATGGATTACTGATTTGTCAGCAAATATATGTGATATTTTTACATCAGATGCCTAAGTCAATCAAGGATCTCTCCACATTATGTATGCCGACATAATAATAACTCATAAAGACAGTATTTTGGAGGATCTAAAGCCCTGAAACTGTCCAAACTTTTGATATAGATGTAATTCGAGGCTGTGAGTTTGGAAAATTTATAATTACTTTAGAAAACAACTAATTCTCTATGAAAATCGTGATCAGCATATGAATGCCACTTGACAGGAAATTTTTTTCTTAAAATTTTGAAACATGGAAGTTAAATTGTCAGATCGTTGGCGCTGACCATTAATCCCAAAAGCTCGAGCTGTTAGAAATACGCAACCAATTTGCTTAAAGTGTATAGATATAGCGCCCACGGGTCTCAATTGTGACTTGGCCCAATCAGTATTAAGCCACTTCAAACATGACTTGGCCTATCCAGCCTCACACCATTTCGAACATGACTCGACCCAACATGGCCTCCCGCCACAGGACAAGATGCTGGCCCATTTAAGCCAACAATCCCTCCTCCAGCACCTGCACATATTTACAGCATGCGAGAATCGAACCTGTGACCTCTGACTCTGAAACAACTTGCCGGATCGTTGGCACTAACCATTATCCTAAAAGCTTGAGCTGTTAGAAATACGCAACCAATTCACTTAAAGCGTACAGATACAGCGCCCACGGGTCTCGATTGTGACTTGGTCGAACCAGCCTCACGCCACTTCGAAGATGACTCGACCTACTCAACCTCACGCCATTTCGAATATGACTCGGCCCAACGTGGCCTCCCGCCAAAGGGCAGGATGCTGGTCTATTTAAGCTAACAGTTAAATGTTTGAGTTTAGATATATAATAATCTGGATAATATTTAGGTGGTGATTTGTTATTTGGTTGAAATTTGCGTGTTGAGTTGAAAATGTAATAGAAGAAGAGGTGGTGGCGCGCCATATTTTTGCATGTAGCTTCACAATTACTTGTTAACATTGTACCAAAAAACTTGACAAAAAATTTGTTCGAATCAATTAATTACAACGAATTGATTGTTCATATGGTAAATTTACACTTTCTAAATTTCAGATGTTAAATTACAATCGAGTTAAAGCTGAGATGACTCTGAATATACAATCTAGTAAAACTCTTAAACATAGAAAAATTGATCTTTACATGCTTTCTCAAACCACATTTTCTCATTATGTACAATCAAAATGTTCCCTTTGAAACAAGCCTATGAATGACTCATTCCCCACAAACATTATTCATCTCCCACCAGAAAAAAAGAAAAAGAAAAAGAAAAAGAAAAAAGTGCGTGTGTGTGGAGAGAAAGAGAAAGATAGTATGTTATGTATTTCGTTCATTTTTTAAAAATAGACTTAGCAAGAAATATAAAGTTACTAGATTTCGATCGAATATCAATCATTAAGCTCTTAGCTAACTACACTAGATGCATTTATGCATTAGTTGTAGCTATTTATTGAATACTAGATGCATTAATCGTAGCTATTAAATTTTTACCTAACCTGTAGTGACTTCAGGGCAAACAAATAATTAAGGCCAAAATACAAAAAATCTCTATGTAAATTTTCGTTTATTCTTTTTTTTTTTTTTTACTTTAACAATTTTTATTTTTTTTCCCTCAAAATTTGAGAAATGCTTTTAGGGGATTACAGCTTTAACAGAGAGAACGAGATCACCAAAATGCCCTTACTTATTCTAGAGGAAAAGGATTAATTTTTTAATATATTCTTGTCATTTTTTAGGGCATTCTCGGTATATCTAATTTTAAATCATAAAAAATAAATGGAACAGTGACAGAACTATGATGGAAAGGGGTTGAGTAAGTGTATCAGCTTAAAATTTTGAGAGAATAAAATAAAATATAATTTTTTGAAAGTCAAGAGACTGAGGCCGCCCCTCGAATTTTCCACATCAACAACCAATAATAGGGTTCTCTTGCAGAGACTGAGGCCTCCCTTCCTGCAAGCAATACATAGGGGGTATGGTCATTGTGTCCATGGCCCCATAAGCATTCCAACAAAAGGGATCAGCCACCATCTCCCCTTGATAGGGCAACAGCTCGACGTCCGACATCGCAATGTCGGTGCACGCGACCGCGTCGCTGCACGCGAAGCGCACTGGCACGCCCCGCGCGTCGTAAGACCCCCCTGATGCTGGCGTACGACACGTCCGACACGTAGACCGCAGACGTCTGGTTCGAGCACTGCTTGGCCAGGCAGTAGTACCGGTCGATGACGATGCAGTTCTTCACATTCTCCATCACGATCGACTCGAACCGGACGCCCGAGACCGCACCCGTGCCGCCCTGCCAGGTCTTGATCCTGGGCCCGTTGTCCGAGTGTCGGATTTTCGAGTTCCTCACTGTTATGTTGGAGACACATGCTTGAGAATTGTGCAATCCAAGGCTCCCAATGCTGCAAGATACATTTTTATTTCTTTTTATTTTTGCTATGATTTGCACAAATTTGGAGGACTGAATTGTAAAGGAAAGTTTAATTTGGGAGTAAAATGCAAAAGTACCTTATACCATGGCTAGGGCCACATGTTATGTTTTCTATGCTTACATGAGAACAACCAGGGCCAATGGAGATGCAATCATCACCTGATTCATTCATTCATTCATTCATTCACTAAGCATTAAAATTTCAAGTGTAAATATTTATATATATAGATAGTCCCTAAACTTTCGACGAATTATGATTCAATGTATTTCTCGTTCAAATTATCTAAAAATTGAGATTTTGAATCTGTATAAGAACAAAAAGTCGAAGAGTATAACATTATTTTTCAAAAAGTTTCAGGTGTTAATCACTTCATTTAAGTAATTTAAGTAAGAAATTTGAATTGAGTTGGTATAAGTTGATTTTTATTCATACCATTGCTTATTCTGGAGTTGAATATGGCCACAGTTTTTGTGTTCTCAATGTGGATTCCGTCGGTGTTAGGGCTAAAAGCGGGCGAGTTTATCGACATTCCCTCGATGTGCACACCCTCGCATCCATCAAACTTAATGTGAAATTGCGGGCTATTCTCGATTCGCAGATCCCGCACAGTCACATTGTAGCTCATGAAGAACCTAATCAGCTAAAAAAATAATTAAAAATCACAAGAAAAAAAAAAAACACACAAACGAATTAAATCAATTTTAAAATTAAACTTTACAAAATAAATAAACAAAATAAAATGGAGATTAGGAAATATTTTGAGCCCACCGCAGGACTGTCGCACGGGCCGGGCAATGTGGATCCATTTGGGCCCTAAAAAGGCCAACAAAATTTGTATCAAATTATAGCTTTACATATAGTTTCATGTATATAATAATAATAACTCTTTAGACAATGGATGAGTGATTTGAGAGTTTAGTTAAAAGGCTAAAATATATTAAAATCAGAAAACCCCACTTTTATATATTCATTTTTTTTTAATTTTTCTTTCTGGCTTTTAAAATTCTATATTTTGCCTCCTCAAAATTTAGAAAAGAGTTCCGGTGTTAATAGGGATGGCGAAATGACCAAATTATTCTTACTTGCTCTATTTAGAAAAAAAAAAAAGGGGGATGTTTTCAATATTTTTTGTCTTTTCAAGAATATTTTCAGTATAAATTATAAAATATAGACGTCACAGTGATGGAACCCTGATGGACAGAGGCTAAGTGCATCAACTTAAAATTTTAAGACGGTAAAATATATATTTTTGAAAATCAGAAGAAAAGGTAAAAAATATATATTTATAAAAAGATTTTCTGTATTTTAGCCTCGTTAAAATTTAGATTTTCCATACTCTGTGAGGTTTACAAGGGAGACTCCGCCACTCCTCTCCATTGCCTTCAATTGTGCCTTCTCCTTTGAGAGTCATACCATCAGCTCTATAGAAAACAACCCATTGGCGACGGCTATCGGACGTTGGCCAGCAGTTGGGCCCGTCGGGCGGCATCAGCACTCCGTCTACCTACGTAAACAACATAAGATATATGTATATATAACTTCGGTAAGTACTTATTTTAGGGTTTTGACCGCGTGGTGTGAAATGCATAAGTTCAAGTTATTAAAACGGCCGTTCTAGTCTTTTGTGTATATATATTTGGTTGATCACATATTTATCATTTTCGATGTGAGACTATTTATAAGAGTTTTAGTTAGTGCATGTGTTTCATGCAAATCTTGCAACTATAACTCCATTAAAATAATTTATTTAAATCTTGAGGTCAAAATGTTGTTGACTGATCTAAATCAAATAAATTGAAAGGTGAGATAGTAAGATCAGAATTTTGAAAAGTTAGATAGCTGACAACTCAAAATGGTCGATAGTTTAGATAAGTTTTGTACGTTTTTTACCAATCATTCTGTCGATCATACTATGACCTCGAAGGTGGTTCATTAACCTACTTGGAGGACGAACCCGGGCAGGCAGGGCCCCGAAAAGATCGTCGAGGTGACCGTGAAAACGCCATCCGACGGCACGAGAAGGACGGCGGATTCGACCGCGCATGCGGCCTTCCACGCCGACCTAAAAGCTTGGGTGTCATCACTTGACCCATTCCCAACTGCTCCAAAGGACCTAACATTGAACACACTACATGAACCTGAGCTTGAGTTAGAGTCACTAGAGTACTCATCACTAGGAGATGGTGGCTCAGCAGGAGATGGTGCAGGGGGTTGGGAAATATGGCTCATGTGGTAGTCTCCACTATGATAGTACTTGTTGTTGTTGTTGTGATCATTATATTTGTGCTTGTGGTAATGTGCTCTTCCATTCGAAGCTCGGAGAGTCGATAGAAGAAGGACGATCGCGATCGAGGAGGGGATCGACCACCCTCCGCGGAGGATCGAGATCCCCATTGCAATGTTGATGATCAATCAAAAGAGTATAAATGGTGAGAGTGAGAGGAAGAATAAGTGATGTAGGAAGTGGTGTGCATGCAATGTTTGAATTGGATGAGAGAGAGAGAGAGAAAGAGAGAGAGAGAGAGAGAGAGAGAGAGAGAGAGAGAGAGAGAGAGAGAGAGGAGGGAAAGAGGAGAGAGGAAGTGGAGTGTAGAGAGAGAGAGAGAGAGAGAGAGAGAGAGAGAGAGTGAGTTTGGAGGCAAAGGCTACTGTTGGGTGGGGATGGAAATAGAGAAATAGAGAAAGATAAATGCATGTAGGGAGTACCTGTGGGGTGGTGACATTTATGCATACTCTATTGGTTGGAGCATCACAATTTGTCCTTTTTTGCTTTGCTACTTCACATGAATCTCTACTCTCTCTCTCTCTCTCTCTCTCTCTCTCTCTCTCTACAATGTATATATGTTGATTGTCCTCTTAAAAGTGTTGATATGACAATTGCTTCTTTCTAGGATCCCAAATAAAAGCCTAGGTTTGGTTTAATATAATTAATTCATTGATGAGAGAAGAGAAGATTCCAGATCTTCACAGGTAGCCTTTGTGCTCTACTAAGAATATCATGGCAAGAAAAAAAAAAAAAAATATAAAACACTATAATAATTATTTTTACTATTACTTTTACTTAGAATTATTAAAATGTTGTTGATCAAGGCATGTGATAAAACCCACACATGATGTGATTATTAGGAAAAGAGGCTGAAGTTTTTGCAATAGCTTGTGTGTAGCTGTTCAAATAAGCAGTAAAATTTTATTTTTTACTAAAATCAAATCTTCTACTATATATGGAGAAATTAAGCTAATTAAAGCTTCTGACAATATATAACAAAAGTTTGAAATTTTAGTTACTCAGAATCCAAGCTAAATAAGCGCAAAGATTATGCATTAAGCTACCTGTTTAGAACAAATTGTACTCATAATGCAAATACCAAATTTAAGTATTACCTTATGTAAAAGCAATCAAAAGTTGTATCAACTCATTAAACAAATGAAATGAGTGTTGTCATTTAAAATAAGAGACATTGAATAATACATTGCACAAAGAAAGAGAATACGAGAGAGAGCGGAAGAGACACTGCAACAAAATATATTTTAGACGATACTCTTTGGACGATATTTGATTTTAGCATCGATCTTCAATATTTGACATGTGCAGACACCATAATTAAGCATTGTCAATAAACATATTTTTATCAAATACTTATAAAAGTATTTCGACGCTATATTAAAGCGTCGGTATACTTATCTCGGCATGTTTAACTTAACAACTTTTTCTTCGACGCTTTTACAAGCGTCGAGCTTATTATTACCAATGTTTTAAAGTCTCGCTAGTTATTATTTAAAATGTCTTTAAATACAAAATTTATTGTAGAGGGAGAGAGTCCTTAATATTTTTCTATTTATTAAAGTGAAATATGTGTGGTTGAGTGAGAGAGAGAGGCTCACGTGAACATTTGTGCATGGTGTACTTTAGCTCTCTACATTTGTGGCTTAGATTATAATTATAGATTAATTAGAGAGATAAAGAGTATGCAATGTAAGGTTAAGTAGTCACGGGACACTGCAAATTAATTCCTTAATTAATTAATACCTTTTCCAGTACTTAATTTGTAGGCATATTTGCATAAGCCATGAGACAAGCCATTAATTTCCAAATTCTGCGACACTGAGGCGCGTAAAGTTATTTTCGACCATAAATACTCGCTTTTTTTATTTGGTTTATCATGAATTAAAATTTATCTGTAAATTTACTTATTCAAACAGTATAATTTGCTTCACTCTGGATGGTTGCGAGATTTATTACTGATTAGAAGATAAAAAAAAAAATAAAATATTAACTATTACATTTTTTTTCACCCATAATTTTATGTGAAAATATCAAATTTCACGACAATATAAATTTTAAAAGTAAGTCGCTGACTTTCTATCAACAAATTAAAACAGTAGTGAAAAAATAAAAAAGAAAAAGAATTGTGCGGATCAAAATAAGATACAGTAATCAAAATAATTACACAAATATGATCTTTTTACAATAAGAAAAGATAACTATTTTCTTTTCTTTTCTTTTTTTTGAATTTTGGATGCAGATACAGGAAAAAGGAGTTAACTGCAACGTTGGTTCCTAACCTTATCTTCTTTCTTTTTTTTTTTTCTTTTCACTTTGCTCCATAATTTTTTATTTTTTATTTTTTGTTATTGTGCGTCTAACTTTTATATTTTATTACCATATTAATTCTAATAAAATCCTGCTTGACTATATAGAGCACGGTATTGAAATAAGAGATTCTGAGTTCCAATCCCGTCGAATTACAATGTTATTAATTTTTGCTTTTTTTTTTTTTTTTTTTTCATTTTGTAGTTTGTTAACGGTTCTATGTAAAAGAGAGCTAAATACAAATGATAAAACTAATAAATGATAAAACTAAGGACACATAAAAGGACAGTAAAGATGGTAGATTAATTAAAAGGGTTGTAATTAATAAATCAAAAGAATTTAGTACTTTATTAGATTGTTCACAGGTGTTACTTTACTTTGGGAGATGATTAAATTTTCTTAGTTTTGTTTAATTTGTTGTCCAATCACCTTATTATTTCAAAGGAAGCGCCAAACTACTGATTTTGAGTAATTCCCCCTCCATTTTTTTAGGAAAATGATTCGAGAGTGAAAATTTATTTAAACAAAATGGAACAATGCAGAGTTGAAAAAGTCCTTAAAAGATAGACATACAATATATTTTTTTACTACACAGATCCTAATTAGCTAATTATGTCAGATCGGTGGCGTTAACCATTAATCCCAAAAGTTTGAGTTGTTAGAAATACGCAACCAATTCACTTAAAACGTACAGATACAGCGCCAACAGGTCTCGATTGTGACTCGGTCCAACTAACCTCACGCCATTTTGAACATGACTCGGCCCAAGAAGGCCTCCCGTCACAGGACAGAATGCACGGGAATCGAACTCGTGACCTCAGACTCAGATATCACTTGTCGGATCGTTGGCGCTAACCATTAATCCCAAAAGCTAGAGCTGTTAGAAATACGCAATCAATTTACTTAAAACTTACAGATACAGCGCCCAAGGGTCTCGATTGTGACTCAGCCCAACCAGCCTCACGCCACTTCGAATATGACTCGGCTCATCCAGCCTCACGCCATTTCGAGCATGACTCGGCCCAACATGGCCTCTCGCTACAGGGCAGGATGCTGGCCCATTTAAGCAACAAATTAAACAACTCGCATAGCATTTTCTGGAGAAGTGAAAATTCCATCCAAAAGAGAAGACGTGACGTTCGTCAACGAAGAATTAAAGTGTTTTGAGCTCCGTTTTAGCATCCCAAGTAATCAATTCGGATTGGTCCGACCTGAAGTGGATTACTTTGAGAATCAATGCTGAGTCTGAAAATATCTGAACTCGTTCGAAAAAAAAAAATTGGTTGCTTTCGATATTGCTTCAATTTCAATTGACAGCGCATCATGAATATTTTCGATAAAATTTGAAATATATAGACAAACACCTTATTGGTTACTAATGAAGAAACCAATTCCCGATCTATTTAAAGGTCGATGATTCGAGCCTCTGTTATGCTATGCTTCTAATTTAAGGTCGCGTATGTCTTTTTTTGAGGAAAAAATAATAATAATCATTTTTGAATAACCTATTGTAACAAATTAATGAATTGGAATGAGACCTGCTAAGTTACAAGCTGGTTTGAAATAGGACTAAATTTAATAAATTTAATATATTTTTTAAAGCAAATAAAAATATACAGAGGATAACTTATAAAATTATTAATTTAATACTTTTTGAAAGTTAAGGGATTTGACATGCAGTAGGAGGGCCATGCATGTTCTACTGCTGTGATAAAACCTTTTTGTCTAAAGCTTAAAATATGGAAAATGGTGTTTTTATTATTTTATATTAACTATTTTTTTCATATTTAACCTCGATATTTTTCTCCTCTAAAAGTTTATGCTGCAAAATTATATATTATTTTTAATATTTTATATCCGATAGTTGCAATAAAATCATATTTTGATGCTCAGGAGTTTGTATATATCGACAATCAATACTGTGATATTTGATCTTATATGTTTAAGTTTTCGACATCATTTATTCAGGGATCAAGCGATGTCAAAAATAACAATTTTAAGAAAAATATGAACTTCTTTCTAGTTTAATGATGTATAACAATCTAAATTGATTGGATTATTAATAAAAAAATCGGTGAATGTTTTTGCGTGTTGCAGCGGATGGATTCTGAAGCAGTAAATGAATACAAAAATAAAATGCACCCTATTCATCACAGTACTTATAGTGGTGGACATAAGAGAGGTTTTGCAAAAAAAAAGTCCTTCTATTTACAGCAAATCGAATGCTAGTCCAAATTAATTTATTTGATATCAATTTGATTTTAAAATTAAAATTCAAGATCATCTTGAACTCATAACCAATATTAAAACCTTGGATTTATTTTTTGAAAAGTAATTTTATGTGGATTTAATGTCAAGATTTACGTTGGGTTATATATCTAATAAGAATATATATCAATCTTAATTTCACTCCTCTCATAATTATTTTATGTAAGAATAAAAACTTTAAAAAATAGTTAAATTTATGTAAATAAAAATAATTAAAGCTTAGAAGCCTTATTTAAAAATGGCTTTTAGCTGAAGGGTTTACATCTAATTTTACCCATATTTTTATATATTAATATATGTTAATATATTTATATATGTATATAAAAAATGGAGGTGAGGGCTTTTATAAGTATTTGTTGAGTTTCTTTTTATTTCGTATTTCAATAATTAACTAGACATATATGTTAGCTCTTTTAACAACCTGCTCTTTACATAAAATTTTAATTATATTTAGTATTATAATATATGGAAATAATATAGATTTCTATATATATTTGGGATATATTTTTTATTATATATATAGCATAAAAATAAAAAATAAATAAATATTTATGATATTTTCCTGACGCCACTCAATTCAATGGTTGAATCGGTAATTCGTAATTCAGCAATATTTATGAGTCGCGAAGGATACTGAAATTTTAAATATAGATTAACTGAACCCCATCTATTAACATATGTGATTTCGCAATAGTTTTGTCACGTGGTAATTTTTCTTTCACCCTCATTAAAATCTTTACACTTCTTTATTTTTTGTAGCCTTTTTGTTTTTTAGGATGCTCTTACAAGTGTCAATTAGTGAAAATTAAGATAAATATTTAAGTGATAGCAGTTATAATTATTTATTGGTCTTAAGTAATATACAAATGCACTTTTAAAACATTTAAAAATCACCCGTGTCAATTCATATGACTTTATATTTGTCAATAAAATATTATAATTTTAATTTCATTTTTCTCATTTTCTGTGAATTTGTGATCAAGTATAAAATGTTGGTATTAACACAAAATCACTACTTAAGCTATTAAAACATATTACAACAGGATGGATCTATTTCGACTTTGAGATAGCGTTTGGTTCGAGGTTAAGGGGAGATAAGGGGTTATCCCCCCTTATCCCCAAACACTTTTTGGGGTTAGCTAATTCCCTTTTAAAATTTAAAATTTAAAATTTAAATTTTAAATTTTAAAAATTTATAATTTTTAATCTTAAAATTAATATTTATAATTTATAATTTTAAATTTTAAATTTTAAATTTTAAATTTCAAATTGTTATTTTTAATTATTTAAATTTTATATTTGTAAATTGAGATTTGATTTAAAATTTAAAATTTATAATTTATAACTTTAAAATTTTAAATTTGAGATTTAAAAATTTAGATTTTAATTTTGAATTTTTTTTTATTTTAAAGTTATCTATTTAAAATTTAAATTTTAAATATAAAATAAAAAAATTTGAATTCAAATATAATAATTGGAGCAATATTATTATTTTTTATTAAAACAATCCACTATTCTTCTTATTCCATCTTATTTTTCCAAACGCTATTTTTATTATTTTCGGAAACAACTCAGTTTTCATCCAAACGCAAAGTTGATTTATTCCAGACTTACATCTGAATTTAAATCTATTCCTTTAATAACTAGTTCTTACTTAATCCCGAATCAAACGAAGCCTGAAAGTATAAATCATGCTTATCTCCTCGTAATTTTCGCTTCTCCCTAAATTAAATACCTTCGCTTATAATAATTTATAAATATTCTAAAATTTATTTATGAGTATAGTATTACTCATTTCTATAATATGGCCATGTAGACATGTGTTATAATTATACTAATAATTGTCTGATCGCGACTACATCTTAAAATCTATTTATTTTACTGAAGACAAAATTCAAGTTAAAGTAGACTTTCAGATAAATTAAAATTTATGCAAAAAGATACTCTTCTTTCGTTGTTTTTTTGTATAGTTGTAGAACTCGATGATGCAAAAGTTTCATGAGTGAGAGATAATTAATACTATATTATTTTCTTTTGTTTTTTTTTTCTTTTATTGAATCGGTCTGGAATGGGCCGAAGTAAACTATGCAATTTTTGAGAAGTTTCAAATTTGACCGAAGGTGAAGTTACGGATGTTTAGGGTCGAAAATCTCTTCACCTTTCATCGCACTTTCAGTAAAACAAACATATGAAATCGGCGCCCATACTCACAGACCATATGCTTTCAATCGCTCTCCGTCTCCAATCTCTAGGTTCTTTGGTCTCCTCAAAAAGTTTCATACTCGACAAGGTGAGAAAATTTCGCGCCCGAGATTCGTCCCGAAAAAATTCATCCAATTGAGTGGGTACATTTTGGTGATATCCACGACCCGACCCAACCCGACCCGATCCGATAAACTTCTCCATTGGTTAACCTGTCATCACTCAAAACAGCTCCCATGGAGAAACTTATTTGCTTGCATTGTATGTACAAAAGCTGCAACCAACATTTGATGATTAATATATTAAAATTAAGGGTTAATTGTATACCACTCCTTGTAAATATAGTAAATTATAAAAATATTCCTACAAAGTTCAACTTTCTTATATTATCCTTATAAAAGTTTAGTGATATTTATATTTGTTCCTTTGATTTGTTAACGTATTTTTAGGATGTGAAGCAATATCAAACCAAAATACCGAACAAACATAAGCATTAGCTCTTTTTGAACATGAGGTGATTTAGCAGCACCAATTATAAAATTATTTATTTCTTAACAGTAGATAAGTGAAATGTCAATCTTCTCATCACAAATATATCCTTCCAAAAACCCCAACTGCTATAATTGTGTAGAGATATTCCCGCAAAAAAATTTTAATGGTCATCTTTTTCTTTATCTTCTCCCTCTTTAAAATCCAACTCTGTCCACCATTGTTGCAACCTCTTCTCTTACTCCTTTTCTCTTAAACTTTTTCTTTTGAGCAAAATAAAAAAAAAAAATCGTAGAGAAAATTGAATAAGGAAGCAACGCGCATTCGACATAGGCGAAACAACACGTGTTGTAGATGAATGGGGATGAAGAAATTCTAAGTTACAGATTCGAAACTAGTATGAAAGAGAGAGAGGAAGAGCAAGAGCAAGAGCAAGAGCAAGAGTAAGAAGAAAAAGAGTTCCAATTACTACGGTTTTGACTGAGAGAAGGAGATATAATATAAAAGGGATAAAAATATCAATTTATCTCATTGACTAATCAGGATTGAATATTTTATCTATGGTTAACTAAATTTTTCTAACGGATTCTAACGGTACGAGCATATTTAAAAACGTTACAACTTTTTTAGGAATAATATAAAAAAGTTGAACTTTATAAGGATACATTTATAATCCGCTATGTTTACAGGGAGCTGTTTGTAATTAACCCTAAAATTAAAATTAATTTGATGAATATCATATTTAATATCTATTTTTTATATTTAAAAAATAATATATTTTAAAAATTCATTATTATTATTATTATTATTATTTCAGCATCAAATAGCCTAAGAAGTCAATAATTAAGAGAGGGGCATTATATAATTTATAAAGAAGAACAAAAGTAGAATACTTATCATTTTCTCTCATTAACCATGAAAATACAAATCAAAGATTAGTGCTGCTACACTTGATTTAAACTATTTAAAATTTTTAGGTTACAATTTTTACAAATTTTTTTGACATTATTTATTTAGTATTTAAGTAGTCTAAAAAATTAGCTAATTTTAATGGTTAATATAACATGAATTTGAAATCATTTAAGCAATAAACAAATATCGAAAAATAATAAAATTTGAGTTTTAATAAGATCGAATGGCTTAGGGTAAATTGCACGTTTGGTCCTCAAACTATAAGGCTGATGACAATTTGGTCCTTAAACTTTAATTCAGTATAATCTTTTATTTTAATTTTAAAAATATTACAATCAAGTCCTATAACTGAATTTTGTTGGCTAAATATTATTATATTGCTACTTAAGAGGTGATATAGTGATACTGTGATTGATGATGCATCAATAATTAAAATATCATATTACTTTTATATTAATTATATGCTAAAGTTTAGTCAATTAATTGAATTGTGGTACGTTATTGTAATAATTCTAAAAGTTCGAACAAAAAATTATAGCAAATTAAAGTTTGAGGACTAAATTATCAGCAGCCTCATAGTTCGAGGACCAAATGTGCAATTTACCCTAAAAGAAAGTGCGGTGTATGGGTGTGTTTATGCACCCGGTGCATGCAATAATTTCCCGTGTCCATGGCGTTCCCTTCGTCGTCGTCGTCTTCTTCTTCCTCCTCCTCCTCAGATCTCGCTCCGCTCAAAACCCAAAACCCTAAAATGTTCCCGAAAGAGGTAAAACCCTAGAGAGCACCCCAAAACCCTAGCCTCGGATCTCCGATCCCCACCAATGTCGTTGTAGCAGCGATGAAGAAATGGACGGGGGGCACCCTCATCCTCTCCCTCGCCCTTCTCCTCGCCCTCCGCTACGCCCTCCTCCCCTTCTCCTCCTCCACCACCGCCACTCCTCGCCGGAGCCGCCGCCGCCGCCCCGCCCACCTCCTCTCCTCGCTCCCGGGGCTCGACGACCTGTTCCCGCCCCCTAATTCGACCGTTGAGCCCCAATTAGGTCACCAATCAAAGCTGGTGTGGCGCCACATGCGCCCCCTCCTCGCCCGCTCCGACGCCCTCCCCGCCACCGCCGACGGCGTCCGCGAGGGCGCCGCCGCGTACCTGGAGCTCGCCGCCGCCCTAAACTCTCAAACAAACCCTAGTGCCGAATCGAGGGAGAGGAGTTGCCCCTTTTCCGTTACAGGAAACAGCAGCTCTCTTGCGATCCCGTGCGGCCTCGTCGAGGACTCGGCGATCACATTGATTGGCGTTCCGGTTGCCGGAAACGGCACCACTAGCAGGTTTCAGATCGAGCTTGTCGGATCTGGTTTCGGCGGCGGCGGCTCGGATGCACCTATAGTGCTCCATTTCAATGTGACCTTCGCCGGAGATGATCCCGCCATTGCTCAGAATTCGTGGACAGAAGCGCACGGATGGGGAGAATGGGAGCTATGCCCTGCTCATTCCTTGGCTTCTGCTAACACTACCATTAAAGGTAATATCTTTCCAGAGTTAGATAATTTTGATACAAATATTGTGATAAAGTTGTAATTGTAGTTCTTTAGGAGTAATTCAAATAGACATGAATTGAATTAGTGCAGTTGATGGGCTTGTTCGATGCACTGAGCAATTTGGTGAGAGTGCGAGTCCGGAGAATGTAAATGGGAGTCAATCCGATGATGTCGGAAAGAGTTTGAAGAGAAGTGCTCATTTAAGTGTTAGTTTTCCATTTGCGGAAGGTCATCCTTTTACCGCCACGTTGTGGGCTGGGTTGGAGGGGTTCCATATGACCGTGAATGGGCGGCACGAGACGTCATTTGCATATAGGGAGGTGAGACTTATGATATATTTTTGTTATAGTTAGGGCTTGTTTGGCTAGGCTGGAACTTATGCTGCAATATGCTTTGGGTAGAGCTATTGAAATAAGCTCTACAAGATTTTTATGTAAATTCTCGTCAACTGTAATATGGTAGAAGCTTCAAAGTAGAGCTTCCTCTTTTGGGGCCTAAACACTCATTTAACCTCTTGGTAGAGCAATGCTCGACTTTTCATTTGCCAAACATCTGGTTTCTAGCAGCAAAGCCATGTGGGCACTTAGCACCTGTTTGGCCCGACTAGAGGGGACAACGATGTTCAATGGAGTGCTGTTTGGAGTACTGCTGTTCAGAAAAGCAGTAGCTTTGTTCATTTACAATCCCTTCAGCATCAGAAACTCCGAATTGGAGCTTTTGCTTGTAGAGTTTACAAGCTTACTACTGCTCCTTGTCACAGCTGAAGCTATAGATTTTTTCTCTTTGCCAAACAAACTTGATTCTTCTAAAGTTGGTTGCAGCTCAAAGCATTTATTAGAAGCTAGATCAAATGGGCTTTTGTATAATTGCCAACTGACTGATATTCGTTAGAGACTCGAACCCTGGTCAGTAAGTGAAGTGAGGGTAGCTGGTGATGTGGATCTGTTATCCGTGCTGGCGAATGGCCTCCCGGTTTCTGAAGATCTCGATTTAGTTGGTGACGTGGAGCTCCTAAAAGCTCCTCCGGTGCCGAAGAGAAGGGTCTTATTGCTGGTTGGGGTTTTCTCAACTGGGAATAATTTTAAGCGGCGGATGGCTCTGAGGAGGTCTTGGATGCAATATGAATCCATTCGCTCAGGAGATGTTGCTGTGAGATTTCTCACTGGTCTTGTAAGTACCCATTGCTTACGGTAATTATGCTTGAAATTCAACTTTCATAGCATCAGCATTTTCAATCTAATGCGACTAATTATCTCTGAGTTTTTTAAAGTATATTATCAGTAATGTACCTTTCTTATTTTGTTTACAATATGCAGCATAAGAATAAACAGGTCAATCTGGAACTATGGCAAGAAGCTCAGATATATGGTGATATCCAGCTTATGCCTTTTGTTGACTATTATAGCTTGATCACGTTAAAGACAGTTGCTGTTTGCATACTTGGGGTATGCTTCCTTCTGTTGATGTGGAAGATTTTGCTTCTTTCCCTTCGTAATGCATATCTTTCTTATATACAAGTTTATAGTAGACCGCTAGTTTAAGTCTCGTTTAGTCATTTCAATTAAGCATCTAAATAGATTGAAGCTCATGCCAATTCATTACGAAAATGGGGTACTGCTAATTCAGGCAAATTCTGTATGGAGTTATGCTTATTATGCCTTTGGTAATATCTCAGTTATATAGCTCTTGAGTTATAAAGAAATGGTCACATGCAAACCCTTTTTTTCGTTAGGTCTATTTAGTTAATGATATAGAACAAGTTTGATCCTCATTTACATTAAGCACTGTAATGTCTCTTCAAATTTGCAAGTATGCATATTTTCACCGGCATCATCTCGCGGATTAGCATCTCAAATTTAGTTATTTTAAGACAAAATATACCTTGGAGGATTTTGAGTAAATTTACGAAAGTGATTAGAGCGTAATAATATCCTCTCCTTTTTTTACCTTAATATTGCAGACCAGAATTCTTCCTGCAAAATACATCATGAAAACAGATGATGATGCTTTTGTCAGGATCGACGAAGTTGTCTCTATTCTCAAAAAAAGTGATCCGCATGGGCTCTTGTATGGTCTCATTTCGTTTCAGTCATCACCACATAGAGATGAGGATAGCAAATGGTTTATTAGTCCCGAGGTATATCTACCTCTATTAAAATTCTCACATGAAGACCCATATGCAACTTTTCTCTAAAAAGTAAGGGGGAAAAATTCATTATGCAGGAATGGCCAAGCGAGTCTTATCCACCTTGGGCTCATGGTCCCGGCTACATTATCTCTAGAGATATTGCCAAGTTTATCGTTCAGGGTCACCAAGAACGAACGCTCCAAGTAAGACTTGATTACTGATGCTTATTCCATCTGTTGCATATATTGGTGGTTGCTGTGGGTGCTTATTCGCTTGGCATGTCAATCTTTAGTATCCGTGCGTTGACAGCAACCCAAATATCTAGGTCCATTCATTTTGATGTCTGTATCTTCTTTGTTCTTTTTCCTGTCTCTTTCCTACCTCTTTTTGGCTTCCTCTGGGGCAAAACTACAAGTCTCCCTAATATATTTGTTTATAATATAATCCTCCATAGTTATTCAATAAGAATTTTTTAGTTGAAGTAAAATATCAGCTATTAGAGTTAGCTTCTGAGCAACTTTTGTATTCCGCTAGCCATCAACTTATTTGGCAAATTAAAATCTGTGGCTTCTGCTGCTATGAAGAGTTGTATTCGTCTTCTAGGCCTCAAAAGTAGAAGTTCTAAATTTGAAACTTCTGATTCTGCTTATGCATGGTGGGGGGATTTATCTAAAAGCTGTTAGTGATTTTTCAAGCAGCTCTATTGAAACATAACTTGTGCAGAAGCTTCACTTGAGTCCATACTCCCGTTGTGAGTTTCATATTATCTTCATTGAGTGTCAACTTGGTAATTCATCAAGCCATGTATGTTGTTCGCATGAGTTTCGAGCTTATTAACTAATGATATGAAGCACATGATTGCTGCCACTCTTTGTGATAAATTTATATCTCAGTTGTTCAAACTCGAAGATGTGGCGATGGGAATTTGGATTCAAGAGTACAAGGATAGCGGCGAAGAGGTGAACTACATTAACGACGACCGTTTCCACAATGCTGGATGCGAACCCGATTATATCCTCGCCCACTATCAGAGTCCAAGGCTACTTTTATGTCTCTGGGAGAAGCTACACAGAGAACACGAACCGATATGCTGTGAATAGAAGTTACAGGGCAAGCGCCACCACCGGAAAATCTCAAAAGACCTCCACAGACAGGATCGCAGCGCTGATATGTTGTTGCCAACTCTCTTTCCTTGTTCTTTTCCTCTTCTTTTTTTTCTCTCTTTAGAGAGAGAAGCTTGTTGTTGTAACTTTAATTGTAACATAATAGTTTAGTGTTTATAGAGGCTCTTGTTGGTTCTGTATCATCAGTATCTTTGATTCCATATCACCTGCATTTATTGTGCTCAAAACTTTCCAATGTGTTGTTATTTTTTCTGTAATCTTTGATGAAAATTGGAATCAGAAATTGGATTGAGATCATCTTATGGAATGTTTAGGACTGATCTCATATTAATTTTGTTTCTGGTTCACTTCATTTATGATGATACACATAATTTTGTTTGAGAACCACTTCATTTAGTGGTATTTAAGCAGCTCTAATCAAATAAACCCCTCTAACATTGATTATAGTTAAATTACACTTTTGGTGCATAAACTATGCTCAAACTTTAATCAATTGTAATATTTTAACTGGAATCAGTCACATAGTCACATTGTTGCCACATCAGCGAAACACTATCATTAAATTGATTAAATTAGATTGTAGAAGTATATTATAATAAATTAAATTTTGCAAATCAAAGTGTCACATATCTGATTATTTGAAGTCCAAAAATAAAATCATGTCTGATTATTTGAAGTCCAAAAATAAAGTCAAAAGGATGCAAATATCTACAAAAACTTGAGATAGGCATTGTTAGTGATATCCAAATTTCCAAAATTATGTTTTCACATCTACACAAAAGAATAAAAAATTATAAAAAAAAAAAAAACCAAGTTGAAGAGGTTGCCTTTGTGAGGACTATTTTCTTTTGAATCGATGGTCCATAAACCCCACATCCTTATATGCGGCGCACGTCTAAATTCACCCCCATTTTTTCTTCTCGCCGTACTCCCTTTTATCCTCTTCGACGAGGAAGGAGGCGTACGATTTAAGAATAAGCGTGGTTTTATCATCTCCATCAGACGGCCAGGATTACGTCGAATCGGACGGATGATATGGCCCTCTCCACGTGTCTCTAAGACCCATCCAACGGTCGAGCCACTCTCAGTGGCATTTTCGTAATTTTACTCCTCTCCCCACCTCCCCCCACCAACGCCGATTATACTTGACAAAAAGAAAAACTCTTCTCTCTCAATCGATCGAGAAAAAAGGAAAAAAAAAAAAGAAAAAAGAAAACAAAAAAGAGGAAGCAAAAGAGGAGGAGGAGGAGAAGAAGAAGGGGAAGCGATGGCGATGGCGAGTCTTGCGCGGCGGAGGGCCGGAGACCTCCTCCGCCCTGCGGCGGCGGCGGGGAGGAGCGGCGGCGCGTGCCGGAGCTTCGCGGCGGCGGCGGCGGAGGAGAACGACGTGGTGGTGATCGGCGGGGGGCCGGGGGGGTACGTGGCGGCGATCAAGGCGGCGCAGCTGGGGCTCAAGACGACGTGCATCGAGAAGCGCGGAGCCCTCGGGGGCACGTGCCTCAACGTCGGATGCATCCCCTCCAAGGTAAGAACCCCTTTGAGTTTTCCTGATTCGGTTCGATCTCTAGGGTTTCTGATTTGATCGTGTCTCTGTGGGTGGATGGATTGGATGAGCTTGTGTGGGAATTTTCCGCGTTAGGTTGTGCACTTTTGATCGAAGAGTTGTTTTGAGATGCTGTGAATGGCAGGGTTTCTGATCTGGATGTGTTTCTGTGGGGAATGGATTGGATGAGCTTGTGTGGGAATTTTGTGCGATAGGTTGTGCATTTTTTATCTAAGAGTTGTTTGGAGTGGTTGTGTTTACGTGGGGAATGGATTGGATGAGGTTGCGTCGGAATTTTGTGTGTTAGGATATTCATTTTTGATCTGTGAGTTGTGTTCGGATGCTGTAGATGAGATACTGAGAGGGTTTTCGCGATTTGGGAATTAGGGTTATTGGATGTCTCGATTCGATTAGTCGACACTATGGTGCTTGATTCGGTTGCTTAGTATGATCTCCTTGGAGATCTCTTGCTATGCGGATCGTAAAGAGCCCTTTTTTCTTCTTAGTTTTATTCTTTTGTAACTACTCTTGTACCAAAGTTTTCGATTTCCCTATCATTATAGTGGATTAGTTTAGCTTTCCAACTGCAAGGAGGAAGGGTGTAGTATACATCATCTCTTCATGCCTTTTATTGGGTAAATGAAAATACTCCAATTTGATGAAGTGTAGGAGGAGGAAGGGTGTAGTATACATTGCTCCATGCCTGTTACTGAGTAAATGAAAACATTTCAATTTTATGAAGTTTTTGGACTTGAATTACAATATGAGATATGAGAATAGTTGTTTCAACGTCGGTGTTTTCGAACTATGGTAAAAAAATCGATAATGGGTTTTTCTTTGTTAGTTAAGGATAAAGGGCCTGCTTGCTTTTCGGCTGATAGAACTACCAGCTCCATTAACAGTTTACGGCTGATAGCGAGCGTAGCTGTTGATTCTATCAGAATTGCTCCTTTCTTTTTCTTCTCCTTTTCTTATATGTAGCATCCAAATAATCCCAGGAATACTACATCGAAAGATCTGAAATCAAAATGTCTAAAAATTGAGGGGATGTGATAAAGAAAAAGTTGAGGGGTCTATTATAAAATGTCCTATAGTTGAGGCGGCTTTCTTACACATTTACTGTTGAATATTTGTAGAGAAAGGCATAGTGACTTTGCGGAGAGGAGGGAAGGAAATGCATCTTAAACCATTCAATAGTGCATTCACATTGACACGAATTTGTCGATTTTATTATAAGATCAGCAGCAGGCAGTTGCAGCTTTTAGTATCAAATTGTCTGAGACCCTTACATAGTAGTGTTGCAAAGGAGTGCACCTTTTAAAACCAGGGTTTAGTGGTCGAACTCGCCAATTCAAGATAGGTAAAAATGTACAGAACTTACTTGAACTATTGACCATTTTGAATCGAGTACCGAACCTTTCAAAATTTTGATTTTGTTTGATTTGCGTCAGTCAACGGCATTTTGACTTTAAAATTTGAATGCATCGTTTATCTTTAGAGATTTAGTTAGTATACTTCATGCAATTCTCGCAACTATAAATTCATTAAAGTAAATAACTAGCTTAAATTTTGAAGTCAAGCTATCGTTAACTGATTCAAATAAAAAAAATTCGAAGGTTGGGTAGCGAAATCAAAATTTTGAAGGGTCTGTTAGTCAATTCAAAATGGTTGATAGTTCAAGTAAGTTCTGTATGATTTTGCTTTCAAGATGTTATTTTTTCCAATTACTTCCGCAGAAAACTGCACAAACTTCCCTCAAGAAAGCATAATGAGAAGGGAATAAAGAAAGTATACGAGTAATGGAGAAGAAGACCAACAAGAAGATTGAGCGGATTTGAGGATGCAGGAAATTTATTGATGATGTAACCTCATAATTAGATATTGCAACACACACTACCACAGCTAGGGAATAAAGAAAGTATACGAGTAATGGAGAAGAAGACCAAGAAGAAGATTGAGCAGATTTGAGGATGCAGGAAATTTATTGATGATGTAGCCTCATAATTAGATATTGCAACACTACCACAGCTAGTTATGAATTTCTCAGTTGTGATATCCAAATCCTCCTGTGAGGACTTGTTGTGTAGTTTATTGGGCAAAAAGAAAAGCCACCAAATGCTTAAGATGAACAATCATTAATTTCGTCTACCATCTATGGGCTCTTAAGGAGGCAAGTATTTCTGCTGCTAATCAAGTGCTATCAATTTGCTCCATTCCCATTTCACAATTACAATCATGTTTTCCCACCAAAGACGTCCATCACTATATGGAAGGCTGACCAATACACTAGAGAAGTCCGTAGAGTCTTCTCTAGGCACGTCAACCAGTTACAAGCATTAGAAATTGTTATCAAGAGGCTATCAGTTGTAGTGAAATGTATATCAATTCAAGACACATATTAGTGGTATCACTGGATTTGCCAAGCAGGGTCCTCCTAGTGTAAAAGCAGTGCTATAATGAATTTTCCTGAAGTCTTTCTTTTGATTTTCTCTTATTTAATTGCTGAAACATACTGGGATTCTTTATCGTTGAATCTTTACTGGTTCTGAGACTGTATATCCATGCAAGCTTGGTCGGCTATTTGAAATCGGAGTCAGCTTACAGAATTTCAGTTGTTTTTATCATCTTGACGAATTCCTATTTTTTATTTACATTCTTTTTCATATTATAATCGTTGTAATGTATTAGTAATGGAATTCATTTGTCTATGTTTTGTGTTCTTTAATATGTATTGCATCACATTTTTTGTTTCATATGTAATTGCTCTCTTGATCATGCCTGTTGCTTCTCCATTTCCATGATTTCTAGGCTCTCCTTCATTCCTCTCACATGTACCATGAAGCCAAGCATGCCTTCCCAAGCCATGGCGTCAAGTTCTCCCAGCTCGAGATCGACCTGCCCGCCATGATGGCCCAGAAGGACAAAGCAGTATCTGGCCTCACTCGCGGCATAGAAGGCCTGTTCAAGAAGAACAAGGTCAACTATGTCAAAGGTTCCGGAAAGTTCCTCTCCCCTTCGGAAGTTTCTGTAGACACACTCGACGGTGGCAACACCATCGTCAAGGCCAAAAACGTCATTATTGCCACTGGTTCTGACGTCAAGCCCCTTCCTGGAATCACTATTGATGAGAAAAAGATTGTTTCGTCAACCGGTGCTTTAGCTTTATCTGAAGTCCCAAAGAAGTTGGTTGTCATCGGAGCCGGGTACATCGGTTTAGAAATGGGCTCGGTCTGGGGCCGGCTTGGTTCGGAAGTGACTGTAGTCGAGTTTGCCCCAGACATCGTCCGTACACCGCCGGTCTAGGGTTAGACGCCATCGGTGTCGAAACTGACAAGGCAGGAAGGATCCTGGTCGATCATCACTTTATGACTAACGTGAAGGGCGTGTATGCCATCGGGGATGTGATTCCGGGACCCATGCTCGCACACAAAGCAGAAGAGGACGGCGTCGCGTGCGTCGAGTTCATTGCGGGTAAAGAAGGCCACGTTGATTACGATATGGTTCCGGGTGTTGTGTACACGCACCCCGAAGTGGCTTCCGTTGGAAAGACGGAGGAGCAGGTGAAGGCGCTGGGGGTTAGCTACCGGGTCGGGAAGTTTCCGTTCATGGCAAATAGCCGTGCAAAGGCAATAGACGATGCGGAAGGGTTGGTTAAGATAGTGGCGGAGAAGGAGACGGATAAGATACTAGGAGTGCATATAATGGCACCGAATGCGGGAGAGCTTATTCACGAGGCGGTTCTAGCGCTGCAGTACGGGGCTTCTAGCGAGGATATCGCGCGCACGTGCCACGCGCACCCGACCATGAGCGAGGCCGTGAAGGAGGCCGCGATGGCGACCTACGACAAGCCGATCCATATATAAAAAGGTCGTTTTGAACTCTTGTTTTCATATTTTTGGAATAATTTTTGTATCTGTTAAAAACAGTAAAACTCTCTGATTTCTCTCACCTTTTGTTGTTATTGTTTCAAGTAGTTGTGGATTGACGATATGACGCATGAGTATTTGCTCGTATTATTATTTGCGTTTTATTTACACCTCTGCGTGTTACGATGCAACAAAAGCAGCTTCGGGAATAAACTATTTAGAGCACATTCGTGTGGCGCCTTTTCTTGTATAAATTTGCTCAAAATTTTTCAAGATTTTGATGTGAATTTTAATGAACTCTTCGGTGTGCTGTTGTAGATTCGTACTTGTTTTCTTAGATCAATTGGAGCTTCTACACAAGGCAGCTTCGTGCAGCAGCAGAAATAGAAGCTTTAAATTAAATTGGAGTTTCTACGTCCGATAATCTTGTTTGAATGTCTGATAATCTTGTATGAACTTTTCGTCACAGCAAAAGTGGTTAAAAGAGAGGTTCAATAATCTTGTTTGACAAAATTCGATAATCTTGTTTGAACTTTTCGTCGCAGCAAAAGTGGTTAAAAGAGAGATTCGTGCTTTTCGAGGCCCAAAGAGAGGTTGATGATCTTGTTTGACAAAATTTGATAATCTTGTTTGAACTTTTCGTCGCAGCAAAAGTGGTTAAAAGAGAGATTCGTGCTTTTCGAGGCCCGTTTTTGGGTCTGCTGTAAAATATAGTGTTGTTTAATACTGTGCTGTACAAATACTGCTATTAGAAGGTTTATAGGAGAATTTGAAGCTTGCAATTCTAGCTACTATTTTTGGGCTATACAATTTTAGTTTTAGCTTTGAAAAAAGGAAGCAGCAGCATTTCCCCAAATTGTCAGAAGCTGCAACTACTGCAGAAGTTAATAGTTCCAAAAAAGTGAATGCTATTCTCTCCAACTAAAATATAATCAGGGAATCTGTTTGTGACTTTGTGTGTAATAAACATGCTAGAAATTTCACCATTTGAAAGGATCTCAAAATAATAAAGGGATTTAATTAGGGGTGAAAACGGTCGGATATTGAAATTTTGATAAAACCATATCAACAACCATATTTTTCTTCGGATGCGGATCTGAAAATTTTCATTACCGTATCTTGCTTAAAACGAATTAAGATTTAGAGATGAGTTGAATTTGTATTTAAATATTATTCTGACAATAATATACACTAATATGCATGTATATATAAATATAAACTAAAATTAACATGAATAAGACACACGATACAATTAAAGGTTCACTCTCCTGTTCAAATTTCATGTAACTATATTTTATTCAATAAAATTTAATATTTTAACAAATATAAATACAATTTTAACATGGCATTCATAATAAAATGCGAGTTCTGAGAAGATCATATTAAGAACATTGGAGTAAATTTTCAGAAAGAAGACTAAAACATAAAACCAATTTCATTGAGTTTGCTTCTTACATGAATTGTTCAATACTGAGTAGGAAACAACTTGATTAATTATCGCAACGTATTATAATCAATCATTTAAGGAATGAACAACTTATAATACATCAAATGAGAATGTTTGAAAAGTTTACAATGTCTCATTTTCTTTTACAGGACGAGCTTGTTTTCTCTCCTTTTCTTTTTGTTTCTTTTTCCCTTACCTTGGTTGAATCAAGACAAACAATGTGATTGCCGAGATATCATAATCCTTATGAAGACAACACTCGAAGTCGAAGCTTACCGCTGCGGGATCTTTCTTTCATAGTCCCTCGCAAAGGTCGCAAACCGCTCCAAGCCGTTTGTAAGCAGTCCTTCGAGGAAGGGTTTCAATGCCTGGAAAAAAAAGAAGAAGAAAAAAACCACAGACTTTTTTAAAACTTCAAGAAAGCATGCAGATAACAGCACTAAAAGTGAATGTCTGGCTAGGCTTCTCGAACTGTTTCTCCAGTCCGAGAATAACACGAAGCTGAAATGAGCATTTGCTGCAGCGGAAAGCTAAAACGAGTTGAGGTCTAGTTTGCGATTGTGTTTCCCCAAATACATAAGCTCTATTGCTGTAAAACTCCCAAAATATCCGAAAGCAGTTTGGATCTCCAATCCTCGAAAGTCATGGAATGGTGTTCTTAGCACGTCCACTAGGGAAGCTTTCTGCCGTAATTTAGCATCGAAGTTGCGAACATTTCCAAACTAAGCCTCAAAGCATTTGCGTCCGGAGAAAACATTTCCAAACTAAGCCTTTGCCCCAAAGCAAAAGCTCTAATTTCAAACTTCTGCTTCAGCTACAACATGAAGTTGTTACAGAAGATTTTGATGGAAAATATATCATCATTCTTCAAACAGCTCTACTCAGACCATACTTTTCAGAGACCTGAAAAGGTGCTTGCTTACTTACCGATGCAACCGGCGCCAAGATTTCGGGGATTTCATATGAGACTGTCAACTGCAACTCAGTGGAATGGGATTATCAATTAGCTCAACTATATTTACATAAAAAAAAACAGATATGAGAAAGCTAAGAGCAAAACAAAACAAGTATGTCGCAAAACTCACTTGGATTCTACACGATGATGGGCCTGTCGGGAAAAATCTGACAGCACCTCTGCAGACACACAAGGTTGGCTAACTTTAGACTATTATATTAACATGGATCGGCAGTAGATAGCAGAATTCCTAACATCACAACAAAATTAGTTCATTGCAATCTACGATATTTACCAAATACTGCAAGACTCCAGTTTTCGGAGAATTCTATGTTAGGAGGGATATTTAGGAAGTAGTAAAACTGGATCTCGCAGAAGGTACGTAAAAATGCGAGTGGATCTAAATGAAATGCCCGAAGTTCCTTTTACCTATTAGGAAGTCCTTCTAGAGATCGCCAATGAATTTTCTGATTAGGAATGGGCTGTTAATCAAAGAAACTGCTGTTAATTAAGAGATATATCAAACTTAAGATTGATCTTTAGAACACTCACCTGCATGTTTCTGGCAAGCCAAGAGAACTCAACATTTCGACCAAACACCTCGTACTTCAAAGACCAGCGAGATAGGTCTGGCTTGTCTTGTAAAATCTGTTAACAGCTTGTACATAAATTAGTATCACCAAAGATTCTTTTTCAAATTTTCTTTAAAGAAAGGTTGCGACCAAAACAAAGAACGACAATATACTGTAACAGTATTTTTTTCATCTGCATAAGAGATTCGAATACTGTTACTATCACTTACTTTAATTCCCTAATTGCAAAGTGATGGAAGGCTTCTGAAAATAACTATTCGAGAGTGAGTTCATTTTTAATGCACTAAGCATTCTTTGGCTTCAAAAGAATTAATGTGTTAGTAATGGTTTTTACCGATCAAAGTGCTTTTGAACATTTCAAATTTCTCTTCAGAGTCGCAATCCTTTTGATATAAACCGGACATCATAAATAAGGGCTTGTTGGGCCTGGCTGGAACTTCTACAGAAATGCTAATTAAGTAAAGCTATAAGAGAAAGCACTAACAGGCCCTCCCCGCCAACAACTTCTTCTGCAGCTAGAACATAAGTTTCAAATTAAAACTGCTGCTTGGGTCGAGGAACTCATTTTAACTTCTTGCCACAGTAGAAGCTCTACACATTTTTTTTTTGGACAATGACCAGCTTCTGTTTTCTCCACAAGACTTGTTCCAGAAGCGAAGCGGAACAACATTATGTCACCCCAATGGAAACTTCACTTTTCTGGCATTTCTCAGCTACTTCCTACAGAAGTACCATTCCATTACATCTACTAACAATAACTCCTTTTACGTTTTTCAAATCTAGAGAAGTTAATTTAATTACGAATCCCTCCTTGTTTAGGTGAATAAAAGTAATTGTAATTTGAAAAAATCTCTTTCTTCCATTAACTAAAACTTTTATCATAGTCCACAATTAAGTCCTACTACGAACAAATATCGAAAACAAGTAACAGCAAGTTATGTATTATCCTAGCCAAGTCCACATTGTCCAACATCAGCTGATTAGGATGCCAAATGTCATCCTAATGTCAGCTAATACGCAATTTTTTTTACTACACAAGAAACTTCAAAAACATCATGCAACCGATCGGATGCTACATTTTCCAAGCGAACTTAAACTTCGTGTACAATTTAAGATTAACACTACATAACATTTGCAACAACTTTCAGGATTCGCGTGTTCCGAAGGTGTGAGTTTTGTATATTAAATTTTTTCATCTCCTACCATGTTGTTGTTATGGAAATAGCTATATCACATCCATATTGTCGGATCGTTGGCGCAAACCATTAATCTCAAAAGCTCGAGCTATTAGAAATACGCATCCAATTCACTTAAAGCGTACAGATACGGCGTCCACGAGTCTCAATTGTGACTCTGCCCATCCAGCCTCACGCCACTTCGAATATAACTCAGCTCACCTAGCCTCACGCCATTTCGAATATTACTCGGCCCAACACAGCCTCCCGCCACAAAACAGGATGCTGGCCCATTTAAGCCAACACAGATGTCTTTTCTTTCTATAAATTTATCGGAGAAATAGATATGTATCTAAAAGAATCAAGTGATTTCGGCTTTGTATTATACCTTAACGGACGAGATAAATGGCATCCATTGAGGAATGGTCTCCCGATCTGAATAACACTGATATGCTACTGAACACGGAACGCCGACCTCAATCTGCGAGCTGCATACATAGTATGACAGTAACATGTTCAGTCATCAAACAGCAACAGTTTCTCCACGATAGATACACGAAATTCTACACTGTCGTGCTCGAACCACATCATCAATAACAAGCCAATCACATTTCTTCTTTTCAAACAAAAGTACAATAAAAATATTTTTTTATAATCATGATGGGCATATATCTCTAAAAGGAGATATTTGATTGGTTTGTGACGCCAAGTCACCAATTTACCCGGGACATTCTAGAATTTTTCGATAGATACACGGTCTCTGTATCATAAACTAATTACTTCGATCAAATGCCTACAATTTTTTAAGTCAAAATAGCAGATTTAGTAGCTCTATAGAATGTGAGACATCAATTTCCTCATGGGTTAGCCACTATCCTCATTCCAAAGCATTTCACTGAGTGATAAATTGCATAGCACAAGGTTGACATAATACTTACTTACCAAAAAGGTAAAAGTAAACTAAAATTTGAGTCTCAAATTTTCTACTTTTGAAAAATTTCTCACAAAATGGCTTTGGTCGTGAAACTTCCATTAAATCTAACATACATTTACGTGTCATGGTTCCCCCATTTTAGCATCGCATGAAACAAAAAGAACATAAAGAAGGGAAAATACTGCTTATACCGATTATCCTTTGCTTTTAACTTTGTCACTGATTTAACAGAAAAAAAAAAAAAATAGTAGAATAGATAAAAAAAAAAAACACATGGAATATAAAAGTAATACACTTTAAATTACGTAATACTAAAATGAGAAAGAGCGAATTCATATGAATGATATTTAAAGTTTTTTCTAAAATAAATAAACAAAATGAGATAACTACAGTTACATCACGATCAACAAAAAAAAGTAATTTTTACACAACAAGTTTCAAGAACCAAAGTGAAACTCGGCTATAGTTCGGGGACTAGTGATGCAATATATCCATAACCAATCGAATCAAATCAAATCAAAATGTTTGAAATGTAAGGAAACGTACCTGCATTCCTGCCACTGCATAACAGTGGTGAATGGTCGAATCGGTTGCGACTTGGGAACAGCAGCTTCTTGGGGAAGCGCCTCGTTTGCGGTTCTCCGGCGAAGAAAAGGGCGGGTTTTTGGGGGCGGTGAGCGGCGGCGGCGGCGGCGGCGGAGGAGGCTCCTCCCCCTTTCTCCGCTCTTCTCAAGTGGGCTTGGGAGCTCCACCGCAACACACACGCAGATGTGGACATGGCTCTCTCTCTCTCTCTCTCTCTCTCTCTCTCTCTCTCTCTCTCTCAAACAATCTCTCTCTCGCTGTCGATGCAAAGGGAACAAATCCCACACGGAGACGGAGCGGAGCTTCTTCTCTCCGCCATGAGTCCGATCGAATCGGGTCACCACGCCCGTGAGATCACCGCCCATTCATTTTTTTAGGGTTTTTTATTTGAGGGTTAATTGCATGCAGGTCCCCGCAAATATATTTAATTGCAAATCTATCCTTGTAAAGTTCAACTTTCATAAGTTATTCCTGCAAAAGTTCTAATATTTTCATATATGTCTCTGTGGTTTGTTATCGTTAGAGAACCGTTAGAAAACTATTTATATTTCCAACTTTACCATCACAAATATGTTCTTTCAAAAGTTATAACAATATAATATAAGAAGGGTAACAATGTCAAAAGTTAACTAGGGTAAAGCATTTAATCTATGGTTAACTAAACTTTTCTAACGGATTCTAACGCAGAAACATATCTGAAAACATTAGGACTTTTGTAGGGATAATTTATAAAAGTTGAATTTTACGGAGATATATTTGTAATTCACTATGTTTGCAGGGACCTATATGCAATTAATCTTTTTTTTTTATATATAGCCCCTTCAAAACTTTTTTTTTATAAATAGACCTAATAAATTTATATTTGTATAAATAATTCTCCCCTTATCACGCGAGTGCCTAGATGGCATTTTTAAATTGAACACAGTGATTCAATCACCGTGAATCATCATGTTCCTTTTTGTTTTTTTTTATTAATCGTAAGTTAAAAAAAGGGACTAAAGTGTGAATATAAATACGGTGGTTCAATCATCGTGTTCAACTAAAAATTACCAACGTGGCACTCGCGTGGCAAAGAAAGGGTCGTATATGTAAATATAAATTTGTTAGGATCATTTGTAAATTTTTAAATCACCGTGTTCAACTAAAAATTACCAACGTGGCACTCGCATGACAAGGAGAGTGCCGTATATGCAAATGTAAATTTTTAGGATCAATTGTAAATTTTTTGTAGGGAGTTAAATATAAAAAAAAATCTCTTTTTAGGGCTTTTTTACATTTAACTCTCAAAAATATTACGTAATGCTACATATACACCCCAAATGGGTGTATATATCCTACGCCCCATCTATCTAATGGGTGGGGTGTTTTTACTAGTCACTTAATGTGACTAATAATTTTTTCCTTGCCCGTTGGAGGGATGGAATGTAACTTGTACATCCAGATAGGGTGTATAATATTTTCCAAAAAAAATTAATAAATGATCCTTATAAATTTATATTTATATATATGATCTTTTTTTGCCACGCGAGCATCACGCTGCTATTTTTAAGTTGAACGCCGTGATTGATTAAATCATCGTGTTTAAACAAGGCAATTGAAGCATCGTGTTCATATTCACATTCTAAAGGAACGCGATAATCCAATCACTGTATTTAAACATAGTGATTTAATCACTATATTCAACTTAAAACACTTCTTAGGTGCTCGCAGGGTAAGGAAAAAGCTATTTGTAAAAAAACAAATTTATTATGACCATTTATAAAAATAAAATTTTGAAGAGAACTAAATGCAAAAAATTCCCTTTTTTGTTTTCCTTCTCTTGCTCCTTGTTTTGAGAAAAGGAAAAGCATGGAGTTGAAACACAATATTACATTTTGTAAATTCTCGGCCATTGACAACTGCATGTAATATTCTTTTGGCCATGGATTTTAGGGCATATTTGATTCAAAATAGTTATCGAAATCAAAATAGTAATAGGGATGGCCGGAATCGCAAACAAAATAGTAATAGGGATGGCCGAAATCGCAAACGAAATGATAAAAACAAAACGACTAAATTACATAAAATTTTCATGTCAATATTTGATTTTTTTACTTTCCTCAAATGTCATTTAAAAATCTATACTTTACCCTCTTGTAAAATGAAAAATATTTACAGGGGGTACGGTGTAAATTGTGATGACGATATGACCAATTTGCCTCTCACTATTTTCGTCTCCTCCCTTATCTTGCTCATCCGCCGCGGTTTGCGCCTCGATTGGCCGCGGTTCTCTCCATTTTTTTCTCCACCTGCTTCCCTTCTCCTCTTGTACCCTCGTCGTCCCTCTATTCCGGCAATAATAGGGAGAAAATCGATGTGGGCGTGGATGTAGAGGTGGGCGGGCAACGAGAGCGAAGGCGAGGCGATGGAGAAGGGTGAGGGGTGTTTGTGGGTGCGAACGAAGATGTGGGCGACGGCGAGGTAGCGGAGGAAGGCGAGGCGGCAAGAGGGAAGGCTAAGCGTATTTTTGGTATAAAAAATATATAATAATATTTTATAAACGGAACCCTAACGGGGTACTGATGGTAAGAGGTGAAGTGAATTTTTTTTATTTTATAAGAGGGCAAAGTATATGTTTTTAAATGACAGGGAAGGAAAGTGAAAAAGCGGGTATTGATATAAGGATTTTCTATAATTTAGCCAAATAAAAATTTATCTGGGAACTAAAATATTTGAATTCAAATAGTTATTAGTGAAAAAAAAAAAATGTATCTTTTCTCAATCACTTCGGAATCAAAGTTGTCTCCTTCTCTAAGGTGGGAGTCAATTTTGAGGGATGCGAATCCCTCCGGATTGGAAATTAAAATGTTGATATCTCAATCTAAATATTAACAACGGAAAAAATCTATTATGATTCTCATTCCAAGTCTCAAAATCTTCAAACCAAACATACCCTAAATATTCATCCATACTAAAGGGCATTTGGTTTGACGTAAAAGGAACCAAAAAATTATTTTCGGTATAAAAAATACTTTTTCGCTTGTTTTGTTATGGGGTGAAATTGAAGTTTTCATTTTCACTATTTTTTGGCAGAAAACGAAAACTCAAGTTACGTAAAATTTTTTTCATTCATTTTTTTCTACTAAACTAAATAAATATGATTTTTTTCCTTTCAACCAAACAAATGTTGATGAAAAACTATATTTTTTTTCTTACAAACCAAGCACTATAAAGCGTAAATATTTTTTTCATGAAAAAAATTTTTGTACGGTTTTACGTTTTGTTCAACGGACCCAAAGAAAAAAAACTTTGTTAAAATATTATAAATTAGTATAAAGTTTATTAAAAATATATAAATTTAACTTAGTAGTCCCATTAATTAATTTTCAATAAATTTATAAATTTCAAATTAAATAAAATTAACTTGAAAAAAAGAATTGGGGACCAAATAAAAAAACTTGCAAATATTAAGGACCAATATTACAATAAATCCAAAGTTTCTTAAGAGTAAAAAGGGAAAAAACAAAAGTCTCTGCCGTTGTTGGAGCTTCTAGGGTAGAGATGATTATATAGCTAATTCAAAATGATTCATATAACATAAGTTGCTTAAACTTTTATCTAATTTTTTTTTATTATAAATATTAGAATTTAAGACTGCAGAGAAGAGCAGTAGTTAGCGTCAACGAGCTGAACACGAGCGAGCTGGGTTGGCTCGTGTTTGGCTCTCGTATTCGGTTCGTTTCTGGCTCACGAATAACAAATTAAAAGTATTAAAAAACTTATCCATTAAATTTTGATCTAATAATTGAAGTTTTATATAGAAATGAGATTTTTTATAATCAAGTCGGTCTTCATATTTAAATTAAATTAACAATTAAATAATAAAAATATATATTATATATATAAATTATAGGAAAAACTTCAAATATCACCCTAGTGGCTTCGCACTTTCTCACTTTAGTACCCTGCGGTTTAAAACGTATAAATTTAGTACCCTGTGGTTTCATAATTATTTTTTCGTCAGCCTCTCCGTTAACTTTTCGTTAAATCAAATACAGAAAACTTTAGATACCCAATCTATAATATATTGAATATTTACTTTAGTACCCTTTTGTTTTAACTTTGTCACTGATCTAATCTAACGAAAAAAATTAGTGGAGAGAATTACAAAAAAAGAAAAATAAAATTACTGGGTATGAAAGTACTGATACACTTTAACTTACAGAATATTAAAATAAGAAAGTACAAAACTATATGGATAGTATTAAAAGTTTTTCTATTATTATATAAATATAAAATATGTGTATTCGAGCCATACAAGAGCAAGCTGACCACAACCTGTATTCGGCTCGTTTATTAAATAAACTAAAAAATTCAGTTGATATTCGGCTCGTATACCATACGAGCGATTCAATTTCAAATTCATTTCGAACCGAAGACACGATGGTTCGTGAACAGCGAGCTGGATTGCCAGGATTGCGACCCCTAGTAGTAGTAGTGTTGTTGCCTCTTCTTGACAACAAAAATGGCAGTTTTAGCGGGTCGGGTTGACCCGTTGAGCCGGCGAGTCGACCCGTCCTAACTCTTTAACGGGTCGGGTTTGATTCCGAGTCAAATGTAACCCGACCCGAACCGACCCGACCCGACCCGACCCGACCCGACCTTTTTCCTTATAACCGCCCCTCGAGCGCTCGCTTGTTCATTTCTCTCCCTCTCTCTAAACCCCTCTCTCTTCCTTTCATTTCCCCGTCTCGTCTCCTCTCCGCTCCTCTCCTCTACGCCCCCCCCACATTCCCCCCTCCCTAACCCTAATCGCCCTCCCCATCTCGTCCCCCCTCTCCCCCTCTCCCTCTTACCCCTCTCCCCCTCTTCCTCCGCCGCTTCGGAAGAGGTAGAGATTAGGGTTTGCGGCGCTGGAGGACGCTGGATTTGGTGCGGGACCTGTTTGTAGGGTTTGCTCCGCCCGACTATCCGCGATCTCGAATCGTAAGCTGATCCTCTTTTTGTCGCCTTATTTTTTTCTGATTTTTTCGTCAATTTTATCACTGATTTGTTGGTTCGTGTTTTTTGTGTTTGATTTCGTGTTTTCGATTGATATTGTATGTTATTTGTGCTTGATGGAAAATTTTGGGGCGATTTAGTGGAAATTTAGGGGGTTTTTTTTTCTGGAATTCGTACGTAATCAGGTGTTTTTTGCTCTGCTTTTGGATATCTATTTGTTTTTTTTGCTGAAATTGGGAGCAATTTTGGAATGCGTGAGGAAGGGGTAATGAAAAAGGCGTCGAGATGGAGAGAGAGGAATATGGTCGAGTAGGTGAAATCAGTCTTAGAAACTGTTAGAAGATGTTTATCCGCTTGAGGAAGGGGTTGAAACTTGAGATTGAAGTGAAATATAGGTTTGGGAAGCGTAAGATAAGGATCAAAACATATATCCTCTCCAATTGTGATTTTGTAGTTGATGTGGTGGATAGTTAGTTCATAGTTTGATTTCGATGTAGATGTCAAATGAATCCACATTTATTTCAGCCCATTAGTGGAAACTTAAATTGAACTGAAATTTGGGTTTGGGAGATGAAATAGAAGGATCGAAACATATATCCTTTCTGATTGTGATTTTGTAGTTGATGTGGTGGATAGTTAGTTCATTGTTTGATTTTGATGTAGATGTCAAATTAATATACATTTATTTCAGCCCATCAGTAGAAACTTAAAATTGAACTGAAATTTAGGTTTGGGAGGTGAAATGGAAGGATCGAAACATATATCCTTTCTGCTTTTGATTTCGATGTAGATGTCAAATGATTATACATTTAGTTCAGCCCATTAGAATAACCCCCTTTTTTTTGTCTTCTTAGTAAATTTAAGCATATAATTGTTGTTTTACCACTGCTTAATAAGTTCAAGAAAAGTGCTATTTCATGTTTGATTTGAATAGTTCTCATAAAGAATTGCCTACGATGCACAATGTTATTGTGGGAAATCCACGACTTTTGATATTAAGTTTGCTGTAAAAGATGGGCTAGCAAGTTTTTTTTATGCTAGGAATCATTTCTGCAATTAGAATTATTAAGACAATCAACTCTGTAGATTTACTGGATTTGACTATCCTGCACTTAGTATAGCTAGAAAACATTAATGAAGATGGATTGAGAGGTCCCAGTGGTTACACCTTTACAGGATCAAGGTACAAAGTCTCAGTGGGTAGAAGTTCATTCCTAGACCATGAACTAGATCAACCAATTGCCATCGCCTCATGTTGGATGATCTACACTTTGAGGTTCTTAACAGGATTGGGCACCTGTATGGCCAAAGGAATGGAATAGACATTCAAAGGTTGAATGAACTAATTGTTCTTCAGAGATGTGATTCGAATCGAGATTGAGTATGGCCATACTAGTCGGTGATGGTGCTGTCCGGGATTAGGTTAGTGCTTTTGCATTTATATTAATCCATCAATTTAGTCAACTTTCTAGTCAATTTATGTTCAGATATTGGGGGGATTTTATTTTGTATTTTTTGGATATTTAAAGCAAAAATACCTAAAAATTAGGAATTTTGCTTGCATTACAAAGTTTATCAGGATTAGGTGTTATTTAGTTCAGAAATAATCAGGGTATATGGAGAAGAAAATATTGGGAGTTTCTGCTTTTTCTTGCGAGACTCCTATTTCTACTCTTTCTCTTTTCTCCCTCTCAAGTTAAACCCACTGCCATCTCGTGTCCATCATCAAAACTGACGTCTTTGTACCTACCATTTTCGACACTGATCTACTACATTGTTGTATCTGCCATCTGGACGCTCTCGTCTTTTTTGCTCTGACAACCCCACCACACCAATAAGCCAACCCTGCAGCTTAGATTATACTTTGAAAAATGTTAGTAGTTTAGACTTCGAAAATTTTAACTTCATGTCTAAGTAAGGTTAGATGTATTTAGATTGGATATATCGCTTTACTAGATGTATCCTTGTGAAACTAGGATATTCAGGATTGTTAGAAATTTGAACAGAGTATATATCTCTCCGAGGGAGAAAATCCATAGGCGATAGAATATCCAGTGGGATATGGATTTATCTCCAAATGTCTATAAATAGAGCTTTAGGCATCTCATCCATTTAGTATATGTTATATTGGAAATTTGAGTTTCTTTTTGGTGAGACTAGGATTTTCCTTTATTCTTTTCTTCCTCTGCTCTTTGCTGCTGTGGGCTTTTATTCATTCTTTTGCATTGTTCAGATTGAAATCAAGTTAAATCTGTCATCTGAGATCAACAGGAAGTCCTACTTTTCCTGCTTCCATTGAACAAGATTCTTGAATAATGCACATTTCTTGGCTGAATAAGTAATTGTAGCATTCTAAGAGGCTTAGCCTGGACAAATACAAGCCTATTTTCTTAGTAGAGATGCTACTTTATTGTTAATCATTGGAACTGTGTGGTGTATCTTTGTTTATTTATTTTCCTGCCGTCCCCTTTTTAATTCTATATTTAAAAGATTTGTTCTTTCCTATCAGGCCATATCTTTCCAAGTAACATACAAAGATTGTCTCGTTGTTGATTGAATGCAATCATGGCTGATCGCCAAAATGGGAGCATGAAACCGGCTTCTGGGGGCAGCTCTGCTTCCTACACAATCAATCTTGAGAACTTCAGCAAGCGCCTAAAGGACTTCTATGATCACTGGAGGAAGTACAAATCCGATTTCTGGGGCTCATCCGATGCTATTGCGATTGCAACTCCACCTGCTTCTGAAGATCTCCGCTACTTAAAATCTTCAGCTCTCAACATCTGGCTTCTTGGATACGAATTCCCCGAAACCTTAATGGTCTTCATGAGCAAGCAGATCCATTTCCTATGCAGCCAAAAGAAGGCCAACCTGCTCGAAACCGTAAAGAGGTCCGCAAAGGAAGCTGTTGGCACTGATATTGTTGTACATGTTAAAGCGAAGAACGATGATGGGACTGCTTTAATGGATGAAATATTACAAGCTGTTCGATCTCAGTCCAAATCCGATTCACCCATTGTTGGTTACATTGCGAAAGAGGCCCCTGAAGGGAAGCTTCTTGAAACATGGTCAGAAAAGCTAAACGGGTCTTCACTACAGCTTGCTGATGCAACAAATGGCTTCTCTGAACTATTTGCCGTGAAGGATGCGATGGAGCTTACTTGTGTGAAAAAAGCTGCTTATCTAACCTCATCTGTGATGAAAAATTTTGTGGTCCCAAAATTGGAAAATATTATCGATGAGGAAAAGAAGGTTACTCACTCTGCTCTGATGGATGACACAGAAAAAGCTATTCTAGATCCATCTAAGGTCAAAGTCAAGTTAAAGGTGGAAAATGTTGACATATGCTACCCTCCTATATTCCAAAGTGGAGGTAAATTTGATCTTAGACCAAGTGCATCAAGTAACGATGATGAGTTATACTATGATTCAACAAGTGTTATTATCTGCGCGATTGGATCGAGATACAACAGCTATTGCTCCAATGTGGCGAGAACTTTTTTAATTGATGCTGCTAAGTCCCAGAGTAGAGCTTATGAGGTGCTTTTGAAAGCTCACGATTCTGCTATAGCTGCATTGAAGCCAGGTAATAAAGTCAGCACTGCTTATCAAGCAGCCGTAGCAGTGGTTGAGAAGGAAGCGCCAGAGTTGCTACCGAATCTGACCAAGTCGGCTGGAACAGGTATCGGGCTTGAATTTCGTGAATCGGGGCTGGGCATAAATTCTAAAAACGACCGGCCCATTAAGCCAGGGATGGTGTTCAATGTTTCCCTAGGTTTTCAGAATCTCCAAGCAGAGACTAACAATGAGAAGACTGAGAAGTTCTCTTTACTGCTGGCTGATACAGTTATTGTTAGTGAGAAACCCCCAGAAGTATTAACTGCTGCTTGCTCTAAGGCAGTTAAAGATGTTGCTTACTCTTTTAATGAAGAAGAGGAGGAAGAGCGGCCTAGGCCTAGAAATGAAGCGAATGGTTCTGAGGCATTCCCGTCTAAGGCAACACTTAGATCAGATAATCAAGAAATGTCCAAAGAAGAGCTGAGAAGACAACACCAGGCTGAGCTGGCACGCCAGAAGAATGAAGAGACAGCTCGCAGGTTGGCAGGTGGCGGGTCTGGGTCAGCGGAGGGCCGGGGCCCGGTTAGGACTTCGAATGAATTGGTCGCATATAAGAACGTGAATGATATACCCTATTCGAAGGAATTAATAATACAAGTTGATCAAAGGAATGAAGCGATTCTTTTACCCATATATGGTAGCATGGTTCCCTTTCATGTTTCTACCGTCAAGAGCGTGACAAGCCATCAGGATAATCGGACCTGCACTATTCGGATTATCTTTAATGTTCCTGGTACACCATTTAGTCCACATGACGCCAATTCTCTTAAATTCCAGGGCGCAATCTATTTAAAAGAAATCACCTTCCGCTCAAAGGATCCGAGGCATAGTAGTGAAGTGGTTCAATTGATTAAGACTCTAAGAAGACAGGTGGCTTCTAGAGAGTCAGAAAGAGCTGAGAGGGCAACTCTAGTCACACAGGAGAAGCTCCAGCTGGCAAATAATCGGATGAGAACAATGAGGTTACCAGATTTGTGGATACGCCCTTCTTTTGGTGGTCGGGGTCGAAAGCTCACTGGAACCCTTGAAGCTCACATCAATGGTTTTAGGTATTCATATTTCACTTAAAGAAAATTCTCCAAAATTTTGAAAATTCACAGGCAGTTCACATTTTTGCGATGGAAAAAAAAAACATTCCTGAGTAAGAAAGCTTCAAGGAATCAGGACTATGCTACACAGTACCAAATAATTAAAGAAAGTTACGAATTAGTTGAAGCCAAAATTGATTATTCTTTATGCTTGTAGCTATTTTATACTAGAACATGAAAAATATAGCATTTTATATTGTAGGGAAATTTTATCAGCCAATTAGTTCCATGTTTTCTATGCGATTCGCCAAACTTTTACCAATTTCCGAAATTTTCAGCTTTTGCGGTTCATTTCCTTATGCTGCATTTGTGACTATGCAGGTACTCAACCTCTAGACCTGATGAAAGGGTTGATATCATGTATGGAAACATAAAGCATGCCTTTTTCCAACCTGCGGAGAGAGAAATGATTACTCTTCTACATTTCCATCTGCATAACCATATAATGGTTGGCAACAAGAAAACTAAAGATGTTCAATTCTATGTTGAAGTGATGGATGTTGTGCAAACTCTTGGTGGTGGGCGTAGGTCGGCGCTCGATCCTGATGAGATTGAAGAAGAGCAGCGTGAGAGGGATAGGAAGAATAGGATTAATATGGAGTTCCAGAACTTTGTCAATAAAGTAAATGATCACTGGGCGCAGCCCCAATTTAAAGGATTGGATTTGGAGTTCGATATGCCCCTTAGGGAATTAGGGTTTCATGGAGTCCCTCACAAGGCTTCTGCTTTCATTGTCCCTACCTCAAGTTGCTTGGTCGAGCTGATCGAAACCCCCTTCCTTGTAGTCACATTAAGCGAGATTGAGATTGTTAATTTAGAAAGGGTCGGTTTTGGGCAGAAGAACTTTGACATGGCGATCGTGTTCAAAGATTTTAAGAAAGACGTTCTTCGAATTGATTCTATTCCGGCTACATCTCTCGATGGGATCAAAGAATGGCTCGATACTACCGACTTGAAATACTACGAAAGCAGGCTGAACTTGAACTGGCGCCCGATCTTGAAAACAATCATAGACGACCCGGAGAAATTCATCGAAGATGGTGGGTGGGAGTTTCTGAATTTGGAAGGAAGTGACTCAGATTCAGAAAATACAGAGGAATCTGACCAGGGTTACGAGCCGTCCGACGCTGAGCCCGAATCTGAATCGGAAGATGAAGCTTCTGACAGCGAGTCGTTAGTAGAATCTGACGAAGAAGATGAGGATGATTCCGAAGAAAATTCTGAAGAGGAGAAAGGGAAGACATGGGAGGAGTTAGAAAGGGAGGCGAGCAACGCAGATAGGGAGAAGGGGGACGAGTCTGATAGCGAGGACGATAGGAGGAGGAAGCCGAAGGCCTTTCCAAAGTCGCGTTTTACAAAGTCGCGTGTTCCTGATAGAAGGAATTTCAAGGGCCCGCCGTCGAAGAAGCCGAAGTTCAGGTGAAGGTGCTGGTGCTGCTGCTGCTGCTGCTGTTAGGTATAACTTTCTAGTTACTAGGTCTAGTAATTATGCCGTTAAAGGACTGTTCCGAATCCTTCTTTCTATTGCTGTAGATTTGTGTGCTCTTTGGTGGGTAATGTAAGTTTTAGCTGGTGGAGAACTTGGATCTTTTTCCTTCTCTGTACACCTGTGCTTCTAATGTCTCCTGCTTCTGTTAGAGCTGGTTGTTTTATCAAAAATTGATTTCTCCTTTTATCTTCTCTTTAATCGCGAGATGGTTGTTCCCTCATCGACGACGGTTATCGATGATCACCATTAAGCAGGTAAAATTCACAAATCATCGATGTTCTCTTTCAACGGAGTTGGTTGAATTATTTGTTTCCAATCTCTGTTGAGCATTGTTTTACCACATCTCACTTGGTCTCTGTATAGGCTAAATTGCATTTTTGGTCCTCTACTAAGGTTTTGAGTTGGCTGTGTCTTTCTAATTTGTAGTGAAGTTGAACGGCGGTGTGTCGATATTGTACATTACTATTTTATAGCGGTGAAACATCAGTATTTAGGCAATTAAATTGGACTATAATATTTTATTATAACAATTTAAAATTTTTGAGTTAAAAATTATAATAAATTAAAATTTGAAAATCAAAATGGTAGCCGAAATTCGAGAAGATGAAAGATGTGCTATTATATCATCTTTACAATTAATGTTTTGAGATATTTTTATTCTATTATCGGTATACGGAGAAAAGAGGTTCAAACGAAGATTCTGATTTTATTGTATTAAAATTTCAAGGTGAATCCAACTTATTCAAATTGGATTTTTTTTATTTTTTTTTTGGAAAGTTGGGCATCATTTGATTTCATTGGCTAACGTTGCTTTTTTTCCAACCTTTCAACTCAATTATTATTCCTCTTATTACCCGAAAAAACTAAAAAAAAAAAAGGAAAAAATATCACCCCAGAAAAAAATTAGAATAATAATTAAAGAAAGAAAGCTTGCGTGTCATCGGACGCTCCAGATCATTTGATCACATTTATCCACGACGCACGCCGACCTATCATCGGACGGCCACGATTGAATCCTCGGGCGAGATCGACGGCTCTCGCGACGGAGAACGTCACGCCACGCTATGATCTACAAGGGATCCCACACTTTTTAAAGGACACGTGTCATGCCATCATTCCGCGGCTCCAAAAAAAGGCGTGCCTTGCCTCGTGCGTCATGGGGAGTCATTACTTGTTGGTGCATGGGTCTATACAAACAATCCATCAAACCACACACACATATATGGCCAATTTGCATAAAAAATTCATTAGTTTTGAGCTTTTGAAAATGTAGATCATCATTTTCGATTTTACAGATTCGGATCGGATTTTTTACCGTCCGATCAAAATACCCTTCATCTCCATCCACCTCACTGGTATTTGCTCAGATACATATACCACAATGTACGGCTCCTGGGTGAGCATTAAATGCTCATCGAGTGTGGTTACACAACCTCACACTCACCGGAATGTGAACGAAATCGGCCCCACTTTGCTTCTAACGGAGCAGTCCGTTACATCTCTCCTTCATCAAATCTGGCATGAATCTCGGAGTAGATCTGATGAAGGGAAAGTTATGAGTAGTGTAGTTACTATACTCATAAGAGTATAATAGCTGCACTTATATAGAGTCCGGCTACTATACTTTTATGAGTACGATTACTCTCGTACTCATAAGTTGTTTTCGATGATAGAGCTTCCTAATCGACGATCCACACTGTCAAACATTATCTAGAGCATTTAAAACGTCCGTACGATCAAAAGGTCACAACCAAATTTTCAACATCTTTTGATCGTAAACGACTCGGTTTACTACTGATTTGTTTTTTAGGATAGATCAGCTTTCAAATCGATAATTGGTATTGTTGAATATGATCTAGACCATTTAAATTATCTAGAAATTAAATTTCAATGATTTTTTGACATCATTAACTGAACGATTAAAGGGTAACAAAATTTATAATTTTAATGCTCAATATGATGGTACGTTTCTCGTTTAACAATACAAAAATTCAAATCAACTAAACTTTTGCTAAAAAATTCTTTAAATTATTTGAAACAAGATCTAGACTCTAGATCTTAAATACATAAATTGTATTATCACTTTTTGAAGAATATTCATTTTCGGTCATTTATTTTTCTGTTCACTTGATGGACAAGAGGGCAATATCAAAAATACGTGAAATTTGATTTCAGACAGTTTAAATGGTTTAGATTATATTTAATAGTGTCGATCGTCAATTTGAAAGCTCTATCATCGAAAATAAATTGGTAGTAAACCGAGTCGTTTAGTACTGATAGTATTATAGCAAAACTCTCTCTCTCTCTCTCTCTATATGTGTGTGTGTGTGTATGGTTTGATGGATTGTTTGTATAGACCCACGGACCAACAAGCAATAACTCCCCATGACGTAACTGACCGTCCCTAAAGCAAGTGGCAAAGAGTTTAGTGGTTGGTACCTGAGATCCAAGTTCGAATCCTAGTTGATTCACACTTCCAGCTAAGTTTATTTCTAAATAAAATAAACGAAGCGGATAGCGTGCTACCTATCTCTCAAAAAAAAAAAAAAAAAAAAAAAAAAAAACTCCCCATGACGTACGAGGCAAGGCGCGACTTATTTTGGAGCCGCGGAATGATGGCGTGACACGTGTCCTTTACAAAGCGTGGGATCCCCTGCGGATCATAGCGTGGCGAGACGTTCTCCGCCGCGAGAGCCGTCGATCTCCCCCGAGGATTCAATCGTGGCCGTCCGATGATAGGTCGGCGTGCGTCGTGGATAAATATGATCAAATGATCTGGAGCGTCCGATGACACGCAAGCTTTCTTTCTTTAATTATTATTTTAAATTTTTTCCTGGGGTGATATTTTTTCTTTTTTTTTTTTTAGTTTTTTCGGGCAAGAGGGATAATAATAATTGAGTTGAAAGGTTGGAATTCAAAAAAAAAAAAGAAAAAAAAAAGGAAAGAGAAAATATCTAATTATAAAAAGTTGGATCCATCTTGAAATTTTAATACAATAAAATCAGATTCTTCGCATTTACAAAAGAGTGTTTGAACCTCTTTTCTCGGTATACTGAGTGGCGAGAGAATAAAAAAATCTCATAACATTGCAAAGATGCTATAATAGCACATCTTTAATCTTCTTAAATTTTGAGATTGCTATCACTTTGAGTCTCAAATTTTAATTTATTATAATTTTTAATTCAAAAATTTTAAATTATTATAATAAAATATTATAGTCTAATTTATACTAAAAAGGTCAAATGTAATGATAAAAAACTCGATAGCACCAAAGCCCTTAGTACTATCGATAGTATCCTAGCCGGACTTATACTATCTATAGCACAAAGGGCTTGGTGCTATCGAGTTTTTTACCATTAGATTTAACCCTTTAATTATTTTTACTCGTTAGATTATTCTATTTAACCAACCACTCACTCAACCCTAGAGGGCTTACATCATTCTAACCGCATATTTCTCAATCCAAGTGCTAAAAATTTGATAGCGCCAATAACTTGGTGCTATTAACAGTATTCTAGCCTAGTTTATATATATATATAAATAGAGTTGAGCTAGAATATTCTCGATAGTAAACGGAGCGTTTTACTATTGAGTTGTTTTCGATGATAGAGCTTCCAAATTGACGATCGGCTTCGTTAAATATGATCTAAACCATTTAAACTACCTAGAAATTAAATTTCACGCACTTTCGATATTATTCTTTTATTCATCTAGTGAACAGAAAATGAATGGTTGAAAATGAATATTCTTTAAAAAATGATAATAGGAGTCTTGTAATCAAGATCAAGAGTATAGATCTTGTTTTAAATAGTTTAAAGAATTTTCTAACAAAAATTCAATTGATTTGGATATCTTTACACCGTTAAACGCAGGCAAAATATCTCTTATCCATCATTATAAAATTACAAATTTTGAAAACCTTTGATCATTAGGCCAAATAATGTCGAAAAGAATTTGAAATTTGATTTCTAAACACTTAAGTGGTATAGATCATGTTCAATGGAGCCGATCGTCAATTTGAAGCTTTATCTCGAAAATAACTTAGACTATGAAAATGCCCCGTTACTATCGAGAGTATTCTTAGCTCAACTATATATAATATATATATATATTATATATATATATATATATATTATTATATATATATATATATATATATATATATATATAGTCCGGCTACTATACTCTTATGAGCTACGATCGCCTTCGTATCATAAGTTGTTTTCGATGATAGAGTTTCCGAATCAACGATCCATATCGTTAAATATTATCTAGAGCATTTAAAACTCTACAAATCAAATTTTATAATTTTTCGATATTATTACTTACGATCAAAAGCTTACAAAATTGACAATTTTTAACGGCCAGTATGAGATATTTGCTAGTTTAACGGTGAAAAAGAATCGGAATAGATTGAATTTTGATAGAAAAATTCTATTCACTATTAAATAAAGATCAATAACTCCGATCTTAAATTGAAGGATCCGATCATCCATTTTAGGATGTCTGTTCAATTTTAATCGTTCATTTTATACGCGCTTGATGGACTTTATAATGTTTTTCGAAAAATTACGAAATTTATTTTTCTAAAAGTTTCAAATACTCTAGATCATATTTAACGGTTATGGTATCGTCGATTCGAAAGCCAACATCGAAAACAACTTAATGAGTACGAAGGACTCATATACTCAAAAAAGTGTAGTAGCCCTACTCTCTCTTCTCTCTCTCTCTCTCTTCTCTCATATATATATATATATATAATATATATATATATATATATAAAATTGAGCTCCTATGCTTTTAAAAGTACCAAGTCATTGGTGCTTATAACTTTTCGGCCCTTGGATTAAGGAATGTGCGGTTAGGATTGATTGTGGGCGCCCTAGGGTTGAGTGGGGTGGTTGGTTTAATGTTATGAATTAACGGGTGAAAATGTTCAAAGATGTAGATCTAACGGTAAAAAATTTACAAGCACCAAGTGCTTTGGTGCTTTTACAAGCACATAGCCGACTCCATATTATATATTATATATATGGAGTCCGGCTATGGTGCTTGTAAAAGCACCAAGCACTTGGTGTTTTTGAATTTTTAGGGCCACATTATCCTAACCGCACATCTCTTAATCCAAGGGCCGAAAATTTACAAAACACCAATGACTTGTATTTTTAAAGTATAGGAGGTCAGATTATATATATATATATATATATATATATTCGATAGACTTCAAATTGCCGTCTCATACTCAACATTATTTTACTACAGAATATTATTTTTATAATTATTAAAAAATTTACATCACTATTCTATACCGTGATTTTTAATATTTAGCATTTTGCCACTTTTTTTAACCCACGTTTAGAGGTAATAAATTAAGTTAAAATTTACTCTGCTTTGTGTGAGTTCCCTTAATAAAAAAACACACAATTTGTGGATCTATAGACTCGGTCCACGGAATATATTCCCGCTACGTCAGAGGAGTGAAAATAAATCACATGCACCGGCTATTCTCCCCACACAGGAAACACTAAATCTGACGACTCATAACACCCCACGTGTCGCAACACCCTTTATTACCCTCCCCTTTCGCTCCTTTTCCCCTTCCCCCCCCTCTCTCTCTCTCTCTACCCCTCGCGCTTCTCTCTCCCTCCTCCTCCTCCTCCTCCTCCGACGCGTCCCCACCGCGGCGGCGATCTCCGGCCATCCTCCGGCGACTCCGCCCCCATCTCCGGCGCCGGCGATCCGCCGCCTCCCGTGAGCCGTAAGCGTTCTCGATCTCCCCCTCTCTCTCCCCTCCCTTCCACTCCCCTCGCCACCCCTAGGGTTAGGGCTTTGCTTCCGAGCCTCTACTGTTAGGGTTTCCCACGATCGGAGTTTGCCGAGATCAGGATCGTGATCCTCGTGTCCGCTCCCTATTGTCTGCTTCTTGCGTGTTGTTGATGATCTGATGGGAAGGATGGGGTTGTCGGATTAGGTTTTGGGCAAGATCGATTCTTTTATGCTCGTCTTATCTCCTTAATTTTGTGATTTTCGTGAGCAATGATGGTTTCGCTTGATAGAATTTGGATTAGGTCGTGGGTACTTGCTCAGTTTTTTTAGGGATTCATTTGATTCGATCCATAGCTTTGGGAGAAACTGGATTCTGTTAAATTATGGTAGAGTTATTAGTTGATCAATTTTTAATATGGTTTGGGCTTGTAGAAAAGGCGGTGACTGTCGTGGCAGCTACCATCAACAATTGTAAAATCTCTTTGAGCCAACTATTTGGTAGACTTTCCAGTGAGTTCTTTGGGTTTTGTTGATAATACTAGAAGCATCATAAAATCTTCATCTTCCTTATATAATTGCGATACCGTGCTATTCAAGAACTTCATGTGTTCGTGAATCTGTTTTTAAAACGCAATAATAGAGATTTCTGGTTTGAGTATTGAGTTATCAACTGCTAGCAATAGTGTTAATATATTAATGATAAGTTTTTGTTGGGTGATGCGACATTTATATTAGAATGAAATAATTAATTTTCCTAGGTATCTTTCACAAATCTGATTCTGTTTGCACTACGTTTTTATATTCCATCTCTAATCCAAATGAAACATGGCCGATTGCCCTTTCAATATAAGAAGTTATGGGGTGATGGTTTCTCAAGATTGGTGAGAAAAAGAATTTTAAAAGATAATAGTATTTTATGTCACCAGCACATTTACTTAGTCCCAATTTTTATAGCCGTTCATTGGAAAAATAACTTGGCAATTGATCGCATAAAATTGGGTGGCTCTGGCCTGGGAACTTTAGCTGGTCAAGGTAATAAAGTGGTTGCACCAATAGTGATGCATGTTATGTGAAGCATAAGTCTTTATTGAGTTAGAGAAGAGGGCCAGCCAGAAGAATGTTTTTAGGTAACCATGTATAGTTCACTGTAGAGGTAGATAACCTGTAAATTAATTAGAAGTTTGAATAGTCTTAATAGGTTGTTGATAAGGGTTTCCACTAGATTCTGGGATTTGTAATTGCCTATATTGTCTGAAACATATATTCACATCTTGTGCATCCTCTAATATTGCAAGTAAAATTTTCTCGTGTCTTGTGTTTGTTGAACTCATTGTCATTTTTTTTTTCTTTCAGCTTAAATACATTATTGGATGATTTTGCAAGCGCACTGTATCAGTTATGGCTTCAAGTCTCCTGACTGCAGATCGAAGGTTATAGAAACTAACCATCACTATTTCAATTTTATTTTTTTGATGCTTTATCTGCTTTTCATTGATTTCTTTGAAGATGAACTTTTCTATGCTGCTTGTTTACCATATCTTGTTCTAGGCCCCTGATCTTGTTAACCTACTTAATTTTTTCTTAGTTTTGACCCCTGTCCATGTTCAATTGTCCATTGTCTTTGGAAGGAAAAATCCATTCATCAGTGATTTCTATTATGTAGCACCTTCTTTTGTTAATCATGGAATAAGCTACTTGCTTCCACGTATGTGAAACGAGAAACAATTTCTTTATAAGAATAAACGGTAATTACTCTGACGCAAATTCAGATAGGGGTTGCACAGTAGGTTGAAACGCAGTATGAGCCTTTTTCTTTTCTATTTTGTCACAACTGTAATTAAAAAATAAGATAGAGCAATTAACATTAAGGGATAAAAAGGAAGGAAACTTGTTAGTAGAAGGGATAGATGGTGCATAGGAGACAACAATAAAGAATAGAGATATAATTATATAAACAAGAAAAGGGGTAAAAGGTATGTAGGCCTAAAGAAAGGTGTTATCAGCAAAACTATAGTGGAATATCTCAATCCAGTGCCATCGTGTGTGTGAATTATTAAGCCAAGCACTTATGGACTAATGTTAGGATTCTTATAATAAATCAGAATAGGAAACATATCGAAGATTTGGAAAGGTACCTACAGGTCCGCTTATTTTCTCTAATTGCCATAAAGACTTGCTGAAAATTGGAATTTTTTGGTCTCTTTTCTTTTCGTAACTCAATATTATCCGTTCCTAGAGGATAGAAAATTTTATCCTTTTTCTTCTATTTACTACAGAGTGGTTTCTTCGCGGAAATCCGGCATGACTGTTTTGGGCAAAGTTCCAAAGCCCATTAATTTACCCAGTCAAAGGTACTATTAACTTATGAAATAATATTTGTTATGTTAATTATTGATCGTCTATACTCGTTTCTTTTTCTGGAAAAATAATTAATTTTTATCATTTCAGGTTGGAAAACCATGGTTTGGACCCCAATGTTGAGATTGTTCCAAAGTGAGCCTTACCGTTTCTTCCTCTATACCTTACTTATTATTTAACTCTTAATCTTTTAATCTTCTTTTTCTTTAGCATTTTGTAATTTATATTTGAGAATCTGTGTGACCAATTCAATATTATCATGTGATGTGACCAATTCAATATTATCATGTGATGCGGCTTGTGGTGTATGCATTAGGGGTACGCTCACATGGGGTAGCCGGCCATCTTCTGCAGCATCAAATGCATGGGCTTCTTCAACAATATTATCACCAAAAACTGATGGAAGTGCTGGATCGCCTAGCCATTTTAATGATCGCCCAACTTCTGGAGGAAGTGGTACAAGGCCATCAACAGCTGGCAGTGAAAAATCCTCAGACCCTTCTAGTGTATGGGGTTCGAACTCACGTCCATCTTCGGCATCTGGATTATTGGCATCAAGTTACACTTCAGTTGCTGCTAACCGCCCTCGAAGTGCGGAAACAAGACCGGGTAGTTCTCATCTGTCTCGTTTTGCTGAGAGTTCATCGGAAAATACTGTTGCATGGGGGTCAACAAGAACGCCTGAGAAATTGGTATTTCTGCCTACTTTTATCTAGATTATTTTTGTGATTAGGCACTTGCACATTTGCAGGCTTCTGACATGTTCTGTAATTTTGCAGGGCTCCATGCCGTCAAAGAATACAGGATTCACTCTGAGTTCTGGGGATTTTCCAACGCTCGGTTCTGAGAAGAATTCTGAATCACATGTCCAGCGAGGTGCCTATTTTTTAATGCGTTCTCAATTATTCTAGTTAACTGTTATCTGATGTTTTATGTTAGTGTATGTTCACATTTTTTTGTCTAGTATGGCTTGCATATTTTGCATCTCATGTCGGCAGGTTTAATATATATAATTTGAGTGTCACAATGTGGACTGTTAAGGGCTTAAGGCTTGTACCACCTATTAGTATGGGTTTAGGTCATAGAAAGTAGCCTCCTAAGTAGGATTCGGTAGACTTCGTCAAGTCTTTGATAATTTAAGCTCACAATTTAGCTGTTCTGTAAATTTATATATGTAGCATATCATATTGCCCTAGGACTTTGAATTTCTCTTTATCTTTTTCTTGGCCATTTTCCACTGGCATTGTGGAGGTGAAATGTGTGAGAGCTGTTGCATTCACCAATATCTGTATTTAGTTTCATTATAAATTATCGATTTAAACTTTTAAAGGAAATGGTGTTTATATCTGAAAGTAATATATGCTTGAATCTGCTAAATATGTTTCTTACTTGTCATCTTCTCAGCAGGTCATAGCTCTCAAGGGCGTTCTACTTCCGGTTCTGGTATTGAGGCAACCTCAAATGAAGGTCTAGAAACTCCTACGGGTGGTGGGTTTCATGTCAGAATTCTTAGTTGTCAAAATTAGACTTTAGAAAATTGCACAAAGGGTCCTAAACTTTTTAATGTAATGTTAGGTCGGTCCCCATTCTTTCAATGGCAACTGGGTCTCTAACCTTGGCATTTCATTGTGATTTTTCCTTTTGTTCAAGTTGTGTACTAACATGGATGGAAATATCCATTTAATCACCCTCTAACTGCCATTTAAGTGACATTTGGACTTCTCATATGTGTATGTGTGCGTTTCCATCCAGTTTAACCAAAGGTATAATTGAAAGGCTAAGAACACAACAATGCAACAAATAGGGATACAAGTTTAACAATATAAAGGTAGGATCGAACTATAATCTCCTAACAAAGTTGGGAACCACCTGGTGCAATTTACTTCCAAGTAGATTTTCATTGGCACTTTACCTTCACTATTCCTGGTAAACTTATCAAACTTGCTATATGGCATGTGTTCTTTGTTTCCAGGAGATGGTAGTGTGAATGTGAATATACTGAAGACTGGAAAATACTCACCGGCGGGAGGTAATTCTCCCCAAAACAAAAGCTGGCAGAGAGAACCTCAGCAGCCGCAGCCGCAGCCGCAGCCATACCCAATCTTAGGTATGCCACCTCAGCAGATCGACACTTGGCGGCCCCCTCCTCCAACTCACCCTCCTGATACTGTTTGGTATAGAGGAGCGCCGCTTGGCGGCCCATTTAGACCAGCTATTCCACCACCTGGCGAACCATATATGTATTATCCTCAGTTCCAGCCTAATTTTGAAGCTGCTCCCAGGCCAGGAGTCAGACAAGGTGGTTATCACCCTAATAATAATGGGGAGACTTATCGTCCTCATTTGGCTCCCAATACGTTCATGGTTCCTAGCTATTATGGGTCCCCACAAGCTCCAGTGCCTTATGCAGGCTATTATGGGACCCCGCAAGCAGGTTTTGGCAATGCTGGGGAAAAAGAGGTTTCCTTTCAAGGCGGTCTTAGTGAATATCCAAATCAAAATGATAAGGTTAATCCAGAACACATTCAGACGAGAACAGTTAAACATGAGCCGCTAATGAACAAAGAGCAGAAGGAATCTGATCAACCTCATGGGCAATACAGGGTTTTGCTTAAGCAACATGATGCGTCGGGAAATAGTCATCATGCTCAAGAAAGGAAAGACAGGCCTTTAACACCTAATTTGCTACATACTGATCAGAAAGGTCTTCTCAAGGAACCTGGTAAATGTGAAGAGCGCCCCTCAAACAATGTGTCCAAAAAACAGCCAGAGTATCCTAGTCAAACAGATGAAGGCATTTTATCAGGGAAACCTAAAACCACTATTTCGACTGCACACGATCACCAAACTGTTACTAAGAAGAATGCTACGCTGATAGAAAAAATAGAGGTTTTAAACCATAAAGCTCGTAGTTCTGAGGCCCACAGTGAAGTTGGACAAGCATTGTCCAAAGATGACAAGATGAAACAGTCAAAGGTTTTGAGTTCTCAGACAGATCATCCTACTGTAGCTGGTAAAGGTCCTTACCATTTTCCTGTTACACTAATTTTTCTGTCATAAAAGCTCACAATTTAGTAATAGTAAGTTTTGTTTTTTCTGGTTTTCAGAATCTCAAATTAGTGCTGCAGATTCTAATGTTCATAGAGCAAGCAATGCGACAAGAAGAACTCAAGACAGTGATTCGAAGGAGTCGCATGATGCATCTGTTAGTGAGGCTCCTGCATCTCTGGACTTGTCAATTGATTACCAAGCACAGGTGTGGAGCCTTTGCTAATTTTCTACCGCATTTTGGTGGTCCTGCTAATCTTAGACTCTAGTTAATAATTCTTATTCGGTTTCCAAAGGTCCTTGAATACTACTAACTAATATTTGTTTAGAAGTTTTTTTTTTTTTTTTGAGAAGTTTCCTTATTTTCGTAATGTACTCTAGATTTTCATTGATCGGTTTTATTTGTTTAGGAATGGAATAAACATACAAGAATCTCATTTTACTTTATTGGTATGCCTGCAGTTCTCTCTTTGTGTGTGTGTGTGCACGCGTGGAGAGAGAAAAGGCTATAGGCAATTAGTTTCATTTACCTCATAGGATACAAGCTTGATACATTAAATAGGATACAAGCTTGATACATTAATAAAGAGTGCCTTATGTGAAAGATAGCATTCCTCCGAGGCATCTGGAGGAGGTTAAGGACAGGGCCCTAAAAGAGGCCCTACGACCTGGAGCTATAAGGGGGGCGTTCAGTTGTACATAAAACCGTGAAAAATAGTTTTCCGTGGAAAAAAAATCGGTGGAAAAAAAAGTTTTATGTTTTGTAGTATTTGGTTTGTAGAAAAAAATATTTTTTATCAACATTTGTTTGGTTGAAAAGGAAAAAAAAATTCACATTTGTTTGGTTCGGTGGAAAAAAAAATTAATGAAAAATTTTTAAGCAGCTTGAATTTTTGTTTTTCCGCCGAATATCGGTGTAAAACGAAAACACTCCATTTTCCACAAATTTGTAAAAATAGTTTTACATTTTTTTTTTTACGGCTAAACAAACACACAGAAAACAGTTTTTCAAGCTGAAAAGTAATTTTCTGTACTTTTTATGGCCAACCAAACACACCCTAAAGGAACAAGTAAAGGAAGGGCGACTAACCTCCCAACTTGCATCAGATAGGAACAATGGATATAAGAGAAAATCATGACCATTATTTAAGCAGTGTGTGATCAGTAAGCCATAGGTATTTGGAACTTTGAGCCGTACTAACATCATTTCAGAAGTAAAATGTTATGCCCTTTTTTTGTTTAATTGTGAAATAGGGAAAGATAGAAATCATTACTCGAACATCCACCATAGGACTTCATATGATACTAGTTGAATTGTTCCGGTAAGTTCAGGTGTTACTTCTCCTTTCCTTTCTATCTTTCTCTAATGAAGCATGTAGGAGTAAAATCTTTGTTGTGAATTTTGTTTTGTATTTATAAGCAGCCCTAATGTTGTATTCTGTTACCTTTTTCTTAGCGCACTAAAATGAAAGAGATAGCAGTACAGCGTGCGAAACAGCTTCAGCAAGAAGAGGAGGAACGCACGAGGGAGCAAAAGGCAAAAGCTCTTGCAAAGCTGGAAGAGTTAAACAGGCGCTCTGCAGCGGCAGCAAATCAGAAAAAACTAAATGATCCATTCCCAGAAAATGACGATACAACCCCTAAACAAGAAGCAAAAGCTGAAAATTCTGTGCGTGAGTCCCAGGTTGGTATTTTGCCTGTTCCATCAGCAAAGGCAAAATATACTGAACTCAAAAATGTTGAAGCTCCTACAGAGTTGCCCTTAGATAAAGCTCCAATTTCCTCGGAAGCTGTTTCTGACGAGTCAGCTGTTTCTCACGACAGCAGAGCTCCTAGGCATAAGCAGATGGCTTATAGGAAAAGGCCGAATGCCTTTGAAGAGAAGAATCAGGTTGAAAAGCCGATTATTTCTAATATTATGGATAACACTAAGAATCTCATCGACTCCAAAGTTCAGACACCCGCAATCGACAATGTGCCCAATAGTGAGGATCTCCCTATGCAGCAGAAGAAGAGAGGTAACAGAAATTTGAGGAGTAAAAACAAGTTGGATGATGCTATCGCAAGCTCTTCATTACCATCTTTGGCACCACCTACAGATGAGAAGACTGAAAAAGTTTCCTTTGAAAGCAACAAAATACCTTCCCAAGAATTGATTGCTGAAACTAAAATGGTAAATCAGAGCAACCACTCGAAATCTCAAGCCTTTAGGAGGACCACAAGAAACCAGCAAGGTGCTAGGCCTGTAGACAAAATTCATGGGAGCGAGGCTGTTATCTGGGCACCTGTTAATAAGCATCCAGAGACTAACGAGCAGTCTGAGGAAAGTAAGCAGATTAATACGAATATAACTAGCATTCAATCAAACGAAAAGGTTGGCGATGATATGCACGCTAGTGTGAAAACTAAAAGGGCTGAGATGGAAAGGTATGTTCCCAAGCCTGTGGCTAAAGAACTGTTGCAGCAGGAGAACTCTCAGAAACTTAGTTCTGATGCTAAAAATGTTGAGAAGGGCATTGCAGCGGATGTTTCAGTAGCTGCAAAAGCAGATTCAAATTTGGATACCAAAACTGGGGAGGAGAATAATAAGCCTGTTAATAAGCGTGGTAGAAAGCATGCTTCTTGGAGGCAGAGAAATCCAGCTGAAACTGCTCGCCTATCAAATTCCGACGATAATCTGGTCGATTCCGACTCTGTGCAACATGTTCACAAGAGTTCTGATCAGCATCAGTTGCATGAATCAGATGGCCAAGAAGCAAGACAGCTCAAATCGGATGGTTGGAGTACTACTGATACTAATTTATTGCCGACTGAACCTCCTGCAGTTAAGGATCAGGGAGTAGGATCTAAACAGAGGTGGCAGCAGATAAAGGTTAACAAGGCTGGAGGAAGCAATTATACCGAATCCGGTAACCATGCGATGGAAAGTGGAACCGGTGATAACACCCAAACTCGAACACCAGCCTCTGATTTGAATTTGAATTCGAAATCAGAGAACAAGTATTCTTCCTCCGAGCATGCAAAATCTCACTGGAAACCGAAATCTCAAGCCTATCCTCAGAGCCACCAGGAGAAAAACAGGCGTAACAAGGAACACTCTGGCGAGAGTAGTATGCGTCACAGTGAGAATGAAAGCAACCTAGCTCCAAAGGGTGATGTTAATGACATAAGAAGTGAGGCTAAAGTTGAAAATCCTTCAGAAGAGCAGATACATAAAGTACAACAAGATGCATCCACCAAAGCTCCAACATATGAAGCTGCCCAATCTGAACATCAATTTAATCCAGCACAACGCCGCAACAGCCGCTTCAGTAGAGGGCAAGAGGTGATCTATAGAGGGAGAGAAGCAAATTTCAGCACAAATGGAGACAAGCGAAAGAGCAATGCGCATTTTGAGTATCAGCCGGTTGGATCGTACTCTAAACCTGCTGAGTCCTCCCGACCAAACCCCAACCCTAATTTTGACGAAGCAGTCGAGGGGAACCCTCATTTTGGATCGAGGTACAGAGGTCGGGGTGGTCAGAGCCACTCACGACGCGGCGGCGGTCACTTTGTCAGGCGGGGTGGGGGTCCTGCCGTTGACAATGAAAATTGAGAGTGGTTCTTTATGCATTAATCGATCATATTGCGTCGCACTGTTACAAGTGCGAATTATCTCTAGTATATGTGCTAGTGAGAAATCGGAAGCAGAATAGAGTTTGGTTTCAGATTCGAGAAATTTTCCCATCAGTCCTGTTTTGGCTGGGAGGGGATCCAAAGCCTGGCCGGAAATGATGATTTCGAGAAGGACGGGTTCTTCGTTTCGTAGTCAGTTTGTACTTTGTTGGCTTTGGATTTTTCAGATGTTGTTGATTTTACATTTTATGCACCAAGGTTGTCATGCAGAACACACCGCAGACACTAAAAGCTAATGGAACTCTCTGTATAAGTTGGATTAATGGGTTTTGTCGCTCTTAATCCTTTCCTGAAGCTTCATTGTTTCTTTTGCTCTGAAATTTTTTTTTTTTTTTTTATGTGAGAATCTTCTTGTTCATACATCTAGGAGACATTTAGTTTCGACTAGTTTTTGTGTTCTGATTGTTACTGTAATTTTTATTTTCGTATGGATCTTGTCTAAAAATTAGTGCTAATGGTTTCTAGGGTTATTATTTTAGGGTTCATTGGAAGTTTGAGATGCATGCAATTGACAATATAACATTAGAGTTTTTTTTTTTTTGAGAGGGAGAGAGAGAGATAGGTAGCATGCTACCCGCTTCGTTTATTTCATTCAGAAATGAACTTAGCCAGAAATGTGAATCAATTAGGATTCGAATTTGGGTCTCGGGTGCCAACCACTAAGTCCTTTGTCACTTGCTCTAGGGACGGTCGGTAATATAACATTAGAGTTGGTATGCATTTAGATTGATTGAATGTGATGTATAAAATATTGCAACTATAAGAACAGTTTATTTAGATATATACCGAGAAGTAACAATAAACAAAATACAAAATACAAAATACAAAATATTTTTTTGTTTAAAAGTTGATTATGGAGGTGAGTATATTTTTTACAAAAATTATTGCTGTAATTTTAAATATGCATGCAATTACATCCGTAGTTCACTTGTAAGGGTATACACAACCAAATAAGTGAATAACTCCTAATTTTTGAGACATGATATGCTTTACCACGTTTTTAAAATTATTTTCGCCCGAAAACGGTTGGACCCCACTGATTTATTTATTGGTGTAGTTTAAATTTACTTCGTCAAAAAAATAATATTTATACGGCAAAAATTACTTCCACTCCAAGCATTTGTGGATCCGACCCGTTAATTATATGTATCGCTTTTTTTCTAAAAATATTTCTTTGTTTTATATATATAGGGCTTTTTTACAAAATAATTTTTAAAAATTTTAGTATTCGTAAAATAATCCTGCAAAAATTATATTTGAAAAACTAACCCTCTTTTTACCATGTAAGAACCGCGGTGGAATTTTCTCTTAAAGACAGTGAACGATTCACTGCCTTCTTAAGTTTTTTACAAAAGCTGTTAATCTGTTAACCGTCTTAATGAATGTGATGAACGATTCACCGTTTTTAAAAGATCTTGGAGATTTTCAAAGTGTAGTAAACGATTTACCGCGTTTTGGAAAAAACCTTACGCGCCTTAAAAAAGGTTGATGAGTATAAATTTGATAGGATTGTTTCGTAAATTATAAAAGTTTAGAAGGTTAGTTTGTAAAAAAGTCAAAAAATATATATATATAGTCCTCGAATGAGCGAATCTATTGGTGGATTTTTGGTAGTAGGTGGGGGTGGCGCATGCTTGTGCTTTGCGCCACAACGTGAAAGCGTAACTAACACTACGCGCCATCCGTAAACATGTCTCGAACACGAAACAGCTCCATCCCCCACTCAAAATAAGCCACGTCTCTCCGAGAAATTATTGCCTGCACCGGGTGTGTCCGTACATTTCATGCACCACTGTCTTTTTTCTTTTTTTTTTTTAAATTGCCCCCAAATTAGGATCTGATGATAATCCACAGAATTTGAGGTGCCCAAAAATCAAAAATCCCAAAATTTTGCAAACCTATTATTACTAAGACAGGAATTATTTGATTTACGGGGAAAAAAAACATGAAATCAATGTCCAAATTTTATGAGTTTCTGAGTAATAGGACTTTATATAATATATATCTCACTAAATTAGATTTTTACTAAGACAGGAATTATTTAATTTATAATATAAAAAGCTAAAAGTCAAAGTCCAAATTTTATGAGTTTTCGGGTATACGACTTTATATAATATATCTCACTAAATTAGACTTTGAATTTGCGACCTTTTTTATTCTGTTTTTAGAGGGCAATATATGAGATGTATTTTTTAACTATTTTTAACTATTTCTAAGTGATGTGATTCATACGGCCTGATGGATGTACCAAAATATAAAAATCCGTTAACTTTAAAAACTTGGTATTAAGATAAGAAGTATTTGATTTGTAAAAAAAATTAAAAAAATAGACGGGCTTCCAAACTTTGTAAGTTCTCAAGTGTATAACTTTTGAATATTATGGAATGCATTTTGGTGAATTAGATTTTGAATTGACGATATCTTTTTGGCTAAATTATATAAAATCTTTCTGTCAAAATACGATTTTTCACTTTCCTCCTGTCATTTAAACACCTACACTTTACCCCCTTGTAAAATAAAAAATATTCACTTCACACCCAGCCGTTAGTAATCCGTTAGGGTTCCATTTGTAAAATATTATTATATATTTTTTTATGCCAAAAATATTCTTGGCCTTCTCTCCTGTGAACATGGTGAGGGGCAAAATAGTCATTTTATCATCACAGTTCACACCGTATCTTTCTGTGAACATTTTTTATTTTATAAGTGGGTAAAGTGTAGGTTTTTAAATGACGGGGGAAACTGAAAAATCGAATTTTGACGGAGGAGTTTTCTGTAATTTAGCCTATCTTTTATTCCATTTTTGAAAGCCGATGTTTGAAATCTACTTAAAAACCAAAAGTAAGCAATTTTTTGTTTTCTAAAAGAGTTGTGCATTATATATTCTGTATTCTAAATTCCATAATAATGATTTCAAAATCAAAATCTAACTGATTGTATATATTATATGACATTTAGAATGCATGCACATTGAAAATTAGAAAAAAAAAATTTTAAAAAAAATTTCTTATAAATCAAATTATAGTTTCTTTTCCGCCTTTGATTATTTAGACTAATTGATATCTTAGTAACAGATTTTAAAATCTTATTACTTTTGTATGTAAAATCTTTAGACGGTGTGTGGGTCGTATCTATTAGATTGAATTTTGATTTTAGTAAACTTTAATTTGCTTTTTTGTGGCTTAGCATATTTATTTGTCATCTAATGATTCAAAAAGTTGAATTAACTATCTTTTAATTTTATTTTTATTTTGTGAAAAAAACTTGCGGTCAAATCGAATAGCAAAATAAAATTTTTGAAACTGTGGAGTGATATCCTTAGTGAAATAAAAATAAAATTATATAATAATATTAAGTGTAACTTTTTGAATCACATTACGAGAAAGTGAAAGTGTGCCAAACCAGATGATAATTAAGTATAACTTTTTAAACTATAATTGATCTTCTCTAGCACACAATGGTAAAGGGCTTAATTGTTGATACCCGAGGTCTCAAATTCGAAATCTAATTATTTCATATTTTTAAATTAATTTACTTTTAAAAATAATAAATGAAGTGAGTATCGGACTACCATATTCTCTCTCTCTCTCTCTCTTTTTGAATTATAAGGTGATAAAATAAAAGTGCATTAAAATCAAAATGGGGTAAGTTGAAGTTTTTACTAGGGATGTAAATGGGTATGGATATCCGAAATTTTATTCGAATCCGAACCCAAATGAAACGAATATATCCAATGGATGTGGATATGGATATCAAAAATAGAAACCCGACGGATATGAATTCGGATATGGATTTTGATTGTACTCGATCCGAACCCGAACCCGACCCGAACCCGAATTTATTTTGTATTATATATAATATATAAATAAAAATTTAATGTTATATTTGAATTTGTATTCCAAAAATTTAGATTTAATATAATATATTTTGAAATATTGAAAAAAGAAATAATTATTTTGAGTTCGGGTTTCGGATTTTTGGTCAGGTTCGGATTTGGATATGAATTTTTAAAATCCGTCGGGTTCGGGTTCAGGTTCGGGTCTCGGGTTTGGAGTCGGGTTCGGGTTTGGATTTTTAAAAATCCGTCCCGAATCCGACCCGTTGACATCTCTAGTTTTTACCCTTGTGAGTATAAGACGTTGGTGCATTATGTGTACGGATACACCGGGTGCAGGCAACAGTTCCTCGATTCTGGGAGATGAGTACGTTAGTGTCTACGGATGACGTGGTGAACCGGGTCCAGGAATAAACTTCAATCGGCGAATAAACCCGGTGCTATAAGCCTATAAATGCCTCAGTACGAGGCTCGGAGTGAGATCTCGCGAAGAGAGAGAGAGAGTGAGAGAGAGAGAGAGAGATTTTGAGATCTCGAGATCTCGAGCAATGGCGAGGAAGAAGATCCGGGAGTACGATTCGAAGCGGCTCTTGAAGGAGCATCTGAAGCGGATCGCCGGGATCGACCTACAAATCACCTCGGCTCAGGTTCCCATCCAAACCCTAGCATTTTCCTTCCCATTCTCGATCTCAATCAATGCTTCTGATGCTTCCTAGTAGAACATCTCATCATTTGAAGCTCGGATCAGGGGAATTTCCGTAGTTTCTAGGTTTGATTCACAGGAAAATGGATTTTTTTTTTTTAGAGGAGGTGTTTTTTTGGGCGAAAGATGATGTTTTTAATTAGTATGGTGTTATTTTCAAATGGAATATGAATCTGAGGTAGTTTGTGGAATGTTGTTCGTATTATTATTATTATTATTATTATTTTGTTAAAAATATATGAAGAAGCCCCTCAACGGTAGGTCATTTTGAAATATACTCTTCAACTAAATCTTTTTTTTTAATAAATTCGACAGATCGCAAGCTTTTGATTGAAGTTATTTTTGTGATAATTAATCTAAATTTTTATTGGATTTAATGGTGATTCTACTAAATTTCACTATTTTGAGCACTTTTTTAGCTCATGGAGCTGCAGATCCGATTAAACGGTAAGAGGTGATGGTTGAAGAGCTGTTAATCTTTAAACAATACCAAATTCAATTTAGGAAAATAACTCAAATCAAAACAATCAAAAGCTAAGGAGTGTCAATAGAAAAAAAAAAAAAGATTTATTCAAAATGACTTATAGTTGAGGGAGTCCCTGCAGAATTTCACCTACATGCTTCTTTAGATCTATTGATACTGTTCATGAACATTTTTAGAATTTGAATTGTTATACTCTTCCAAGATATGGGTATGTCTAATTTGGTAATGATGATTGTTTTAAAGGTGACGCAATCAACGGATGTGAACGAGTTGTTGAACAAGGAGCCATGGCTGTCGTCTACGAAGCTGGTGGTGAAGCCGGACATGCTGTTCGGAAAGAGAGGAAAGAGTGGGTTGGTGGCACTCAATTTAGATTTCGCCCAAGTGTCTCAGTTCGTCAAGGAACGACTTGGAGTTGAGGTGGATGTCAAATCCAAGGAGTTACTCTTCGTCTTGTTTTACTTCGATTTTTCTGATAGTAGAAATAGCTACATGTATTTTCCTGCAAAGTTATCTTTTTTATATGTCCCTGCAATTTCAAATATTAAAGAGCCCACCTTTTGATTCTCCTTTTCGTCTTTTTGTTTTTTAAGGTAAAAAACACAGAAACTTTAACCAAACATTAATGCATATTGAGATGGATACCTGAATTTAATTGCAAAAGAAAAGTGTAATGGGCTTCTGAACTTTAAAAGTTTGATTTTATTAGAACTTGATGGTTTTTATTAAATATAGACTACTCTGTTAGGTACAAACTATTTTGCTAGAAAGGTTACAAATACTATTAAAGTTACTTGAATCAAACAAACGCCAAGGTACGTAGTAGAATAAGAATTTTAAATATTGATGTACCATCTCAAAATGCAGAATAATTTTGATAACTCTATAATCTATACTTTTATCTTTTTTTATTCAAAACCGATCTTTCCAAAGGATTAGATGTCTCCAACCGAGATGAGGGCATTTTTGTAGCAAAATGCATTTTATGAGGAACGGAGCGACAATTAGGATTTAGGACTTTGTAACTCGTAAAAGCAAATAGTTGATTAGCCGGGATATGTATGTAGAATCACATTTGTACCATGGAAATGATGATGTTGATTTCACTGCATGTAGGTTGAGATGGGTGGATGTAAGGCTCCAATTACCACGTTTATTGTTGAACCTTTTGTTCCCCATGAGCAAGAATACTACCTTTCAATCGTGTCGGAGAGGCTTGGATGCACTATTAGTTTCTCAGAGTGTGGAGGGATTGAGATTGAAGAGAACTGGGACAAGGTTAAGACGATTTTCCTTCCCAGCGAGAAGACCATGACGTCTGAGGCTTGTGCTCCATTGATCGCAACCCTTCCACTAGAGGTGAATATAAATATGTTTATGTAGAATGTGTTTTGGTTGATGAGTTCAGAAGCTTAAAAACCAAAGTTGACATGTATTTTTCACTAGCGAACAAAATATATTATGACTTGTCTGACTCGTACATCATATTTATTGGGCTCAGGTGCGTGATAAGATTGGGGACTTCATTAAAGGGGTCTTTGCTGTTTTCCAGGGTATGCTTGTAGGCAAACTTTACTTTTAACTCCCTTTTTAATTTAAGGATCCATGGTGTTTGCTTTGTTAAACGATTCATATCATCAGCAACTAACATATAGGTATTGGACAGCACTTTGTCTTTCTCATAAATAAATAGAACGTGTAAGTAGGACACTTATTGACTAGAAATTTAATGAAGTTGTCAAAACTATATAAAATATACCTGATGTGCAATAACTTGGTTTCTTACGCCCAGATTTGGACTTTACTTTCCTTGAAATGAACCCATTTACGTTGGTTAATGGCAAGCCATACCCACTGGATATGCGGGGAGAATTGGATGACACAGCTGCTTTCAAGAACTTCAAGAAGTATGTTTCTTTGCTTCTCGATTCTTCAATTAAAGATGCTTTTCTGCGGGAAAAGATGGGTCATGCTAGTTGTTCTTATTTTGATCTGCAGGTGGGGGGACATAGAGTTTCCACTGCCTTTTGGCAGAGTCCTGAGCTCCACTGAAAGCTTCATCCATGAACTCGATGAGAAGGTTGGTAATATTTGCATATGTTTCACATTTGTAATTTGATCGAAATTTCAGTGTGGGCAGGAACTAGCTATTCTTGGAGGTTACCTTATAGTGCTTTACATGAAAGCCTCGGTATATGTTATGTAGGTTGAAACAGATTTTACAACGTATACCTTCTCGAGGACCAATTTTAGAATGGGGTAACTTCCCGCTGAGATTCATGTTCTTAGGTTCATACAGCAAAGCAATCACAAATGATGATGAGCTCTTCCAAGAATCACAGTTTAGAAGAAAATGGTTTTTAATTTTATGTAATTCTGAAGCTGTTTCAATTCATTAATGTAAAAAATGTGCTTTGAACACCTTTTACGTGTAAATCCTGGAGGCTTCATCTCTTAAAGGCATCCCAAATATTTATGGTGAATGACAAATTGTTTTCCCTGTGAGGCAGGCAATAACCCAATTAAGGTTTCACCTTAGATTCTTCCCTTCTCTTCTTGGATTCAGGGAGGGATGTCTTCTAACATAGTTGTACCCTTCGGTAATTTTTGTTCGCAGTAGGTACTATTGAGACTTGAATATACAATTGTAAATACAATACCTTTAACACTATACTGTGGAATTTTTCCATAGTTATACTGATAGAAAAGAGAGTAACTCTCTTCATAATTTATTTGTTGAATACTACAGAGATAAATGATATGTTTAACATTATTTTTCAGAATGTCATCTTTCTAATCTCAATATTTTCCTTCTTTACCAATTTTTAACTTAGATCGATCCCAGATGAATGTTAGGGGGCTGTTAAATAATACAATAAGCTCCAAATAACATGTGTAATGCGTACGTGCTAACCCTCTTCCTTTCTAGACGAGCGCATCTCTGAAGTTCACTGTTTTGAATCCCAAAGGGCGCATATGGACCATGGTAGCCGGTGGCGGTGCCAGTGTCATATATGCTGATACAGTAAGTTTTTCGTCACTTACTACTGTATTCTTTTTTTTTTTTTTTCCCAGTCCTTTCATGGAATTGTTGCTTGATACTGTTCTTATAGTTCATATAAATTATCACATGATATATTACTTTTGCATTATCGGTTAAAAGTCAAATATCAAATTTTAATATTTTCAATGTTTAACCAGGTTGGCGATCTGGGTTATGCATCAGAATTAGGAAACTATGCAGAATACAGTGGTGCTCCAAATGAGGAAGAGGTCCTGCATTATGCTAGAGTCGTTCTCGATGTAGTAACTCTATGATGTTTTCCTTCTTCTGTCCCTATTATATCTGTCTACTAAGCACTCAATTTCTCCAAGCACTCTGATCTCTCTCTGTCTCTGTTTCTGTCTCTCTCTCTCTCTCATAGTATGCAACAGCAGACCCGGACGGTCGTAAGAGAGCCCTGCTAATTGGGGGAGGTATAGCGAACTTCACCGACGTCGCTGCTACTTTTAATGGCATTATTCGTGCCCTAAGAGAGAAGGTCAGGAACTGAAGCCATTCACCAGTTTTCTATCTCTTATCACCTGAAGCTCTTTTTGTGAATATCACCAGCTTGTATATATTTTTCTCTTACTTTATCATTCTGCAGGAAACAAAGCTGAAGGCTGCAAGGATGCACATATATGTTCGAAGGGGCGGTCCAAACTATCAGACTGGGCTTGCAAAAATGCGCACTCTAGGTGTGGAACTAGGAATTCCTCTCGAGGTAACTAGCTGAATATACTTATACCTCCATTACCTATAAACCTTTCTTTAGATGGAATTATTTGCTTAAGTTGCGTTATTGGTCTCCGTACTCATTGCAAGATTTCAATTTAGTCCGCGGCTTCTAAATTTTACTGCTTGACTCTTGCTCGTCGAGTCTCATCTGTGAGAATAGCAGAGATTCTATTGTTGCTACCATGCATAATGAACATTGTAGCTGTGTCATCAGTTACTTGCCGATATCAACCTTATTGTATAGTGAATCACTTAAATAAGTTCATTTCAGGGAGTCCAATTGTTTAATACGAAGGTCGACAACTAAAATGAAACATTTCGACAAAACAAATTAAAAATGATATTGGTTTTTTTTTCCTCCCTTGAAACCAAAACCACTAATGGATCGATACTCGGATATGCTTGTTGCAGGTGTACGGTCCGGAGGCTACGATGACTGGAATTTGCAAGCAAGCCATTGATTGCATCATGTCTGCAGCATAGTTTATCTTCAAGTTTTTGGCTCTAAATTTTTATTATCCTCATTTCTGTATTTCAAAGTGAGAGAGTTTCATTTATAGTTTGCATGAGAGAGAGAGAGAGAGAGAGAGAGAGAGAGAGAGAGAGATTGAGCCACAAATATATTTATGGTAATTGTGTTTTATTTTTCTATCTATATTCTGCCACCTTAGTTAATGCTGCTAAAAGTGCTAATAAAATCGTTATTTCTGACCTTTTTGCTCTTAGGGCATGTTTGGTTTGAATTCTTTAAGACTTGGAATGAGAATCGGAACAAGTCATTTCTATTGTTAGTGTTTGGATTGAGTGGATTGATATTCTGATTTTCGTTCCAGAGGAATTTGAATTCCTCAAGGGTGTGTTTGGTTCGCATTATGAAAGATTATTAGGAATAAAAGATATCCGAGAATCTTATTCCTATTCATTTTATTACTAAGAATGTGGAATTTCTGTGTTTTGTTCGTACGGTAATATTAATTAGCCATGTTATTTAATATTACAAAAAATATACAATTAATTAATTAATTAATTTATTTAATTTTAAATAATGTTACCAAAAGTTTCAACATTTTTTTAGAAAAAAGAGAGAGTATAAGTTAGAGAGAGAGAGTATAATTAAAAAAATAGAAAGAAAAATATAGTCGAAATTAGAGGGAGTGGGAGAGTTGAAATTTTAGAAAGAGAGAGAGAGAGAGAGAAAGCTTAGTTTAGAGAGAGAAAAAAAAAGGTTGAATTTTAGAGAGAAAAATAAGTTTAGAGAGAGATATAAGGTTAGAGTGTAAAGAAAAATAATATCAATTAGCCGGCGGGTAGGAAGAAAGAAAGAGATTAGACATATTATGATTACCCCGATTCATTAATATGAGGATACCCACCCCCCTCAAGGGAATGAGATTAGTACTTTGGGGTGAATCTTATTCCCAAGTGAATCTAATATTACCAACTAGATTACTTAGTGCGTTTAGCCAAACACCGTCATATTTTTTTATTCTCATTGAATTACTAGGAATCTTTAAAAGATAGCGCGAACCAAACGCACCCCAAAAGTGACTCGCACCTCTAACTTTGATTTCAAAGTGATTGAGAAAATATTTTTTTTCTTTACTAATAATTATTTAAATTCAATTATAAATCATATGCATTTATTAGATTAAATTATAATTTCAAATTTGAATATAAAATATGAATTTAAAATTTAAACAAGTTATTGTATTTAAATTTATTGTTCTAAATTTGAATTTTTAATTTGACCTTGAATATGAATTGTAAATTTTAATTTTAATTTCAAATTGTAAGTTTTAAATTTAGATTCAAATTTTGATTAAAAATTTGAATAACAAATTTAAAACAATTATTTCTCTTTACAGCATTTTCAAAACATATTTATAACACATTTTCAAAACATATCTATATCTAAAATTTTAAACAAATTTATAACACACACACACACACACACACACACACACACACATATACATAGAGATAGTAGGGCTACTATACTCTTACGAGTATAGAGTTCTTCATACTCATAAGTTGTTTTCGATGTTGGGCTTTTCGAATCGACCATCCACACCGTTAAAGTGATGTAGAGTATTTGAAACTTCTATAAAATAAATTTCGTAATTTTTCAAAATCATTATAAAGTCCATCAAACGGGTATAAAATGAACGGTTAAAATCGAATGACATTTTAAAAATGGATGATCGGATCCTTCAATTTAAGATTGGAGTTATTGATCTTTATTTAGGTAGTGAATAGAATTTTCTATCAAAAATTCAACCTATTCTGATTCTTTTTCACCGTTAAACTAGCAAATATCTCATACCGGTCGTTAAAATTGTCAATTTTGTGAGCTTTTGATCGTAAGGTAAATGATATCGAAAAATTATAAAATTTGATTTCTAGAAGTTTTAAATACTCTACATAATGTTTAACAGTATGGATCGTCGATTCGAAAGCTCTATCATCGAAAACAACTTNNNNGCTAGATCAAGTTTAACGGAGCCGATCGTCAATTCGGAAACTCCATCCTCGAAAACTGCTTAGGAGCACGGAGGCCTCCGTGCTCCTGAGAGCACAGCAACCCTGCTCATTATATATATATATATATATATATATATATATATGTATGTATAGGCTAATGCTACTATCCTATTAATAGGATAGGAGCACTTGTCCTATCAAGTTGTTCTTAATGATCGAGATTCTGAATCGATGATCGGAGCCGTTGAAGTTGATCTACAGTATTTGAAATATCTAGAAACTTAATTTCATAAATTTTGATAATGGTTTACATGGTGATCAAAGTGTCGTAAAATCGACAATTTTTGACGGCCTATATGAGCCGTTTGCTTGTTTAATGGTGTAGAGCAATCCAAATTGCTTGGATTTTTTTATAGAAAATTCTTTATACTATTTAGATAATGTTTGATAACTCTGATTGCGAACTGAGAAAGTCTAATCTCTTTTTAAGAAGGTTATTCATTTTTGACCGTTCATTTTTCAACTCTTAAGATGAACTTGATAATGATTTTTAAATATTACAAAATTTGGTTTCTAAACATTTCTAATTGTGTAGATCAACTTCAACGGTACCGATTATCAATTTGAAGTTCCGATCATTCAAATCGACTTGATAGGACAAGGGTCCCAATCCTATTAATAGGATAGTAGCCGGACCCTATATATATATATATATATATATATAGAGAGAGAGAGAGAGAGAGAGAGAGAGAGAGAGAGAGAGAGAGCAGGACTGCTGTGCTCTCAGGAGCACGGAGGCCCTATGCATGCTCCTCACCGTTTTTTATCATAGAATTTTCGAATCGACGATCAGCTCCATTAGACATGATCTAGCGTATTTGAAGTTTCTAGAAAATAATTTTTGTGATTTTTCGATATCATTTGCCTAGCAATCGAAAGGATTCAAAATCAATAATTTTTAACAGCTGAAAATAAAAATTCTATAAAAAATGGTGATATAGCACTAAAATTTTCGATCAGAAATATTGATCTTGTTATAGATAGTATAAAAAATTTTATATCAAAATTTCATCTGATTTGAATACTTCTACACCGTTAAACTTGAAAACGGCAGATATCAACCATTAAAAATTATTGGTTTTGAATCATTTCGATCACTAGGTAAATGATATCAAAAAATCGCAAAAATGATTTTCTAGAAACTTCAAATACGCTAGATCAAGTCTAACGGAGCCGATCATCAATTCGGAAATTCCATCATCGAAAACGGCTCAGGAGCACGAAGGCCTCCGTCCTGAGAGCCATGCTCTCTCTCTCTCTCTCTCTCTCTATATATATATATAGAGAGTCCGGCTGGGGTACTATCGATAGCACCATTAGATTTAACCTCTTTGATTATTTTTACCTATTAGATTATACTATTCAACTAGCCACTCACTCAACCTAGGGGGCCCACATCATCCTAACCACCAATTTCTCAATCCAAGGACTAAAAAATCAATAGCACCAATAACTTGGTGCTATCGATAGTATTCCAGCCTAGTTCTATATATATATACATGTATATATAATTGAGAAATGTGCGGTTAGGATGATGTGGGCCCCCTAGGGTTGAGTAGGTGGTTGGTTGATAGTATAATCTAACGGATAAAAATAATTAAAGGGTTAAATCTAACAGTGAAAAACTCGATAGCATAAAATCCTTGGTGCTATCGATAGTATCCCAGCCGGACTATATATATATATATATATATATATATATATATATATATATATATATATTCTGGCTGGGGTGTTTCTAATAGCACTCAGCATTTTGTGCCACCAAATTTTCTATTGTTAGATTTATCCCTTTGACAACTTTCATCCGTTAGATCATACTATTCAACCAATTACCACTCAACCTTAGGAAATCACTATCATGCTAATTGCATACCCCTTCATCCAAGGGCTGAAAACCTAATAGCATTAATGATCTGGTGCTATTAGAAGTATTCCAGTCTAATTCTATATATATATATATATAAAATAAAAAATCAATTCAGGTTTTGGTTTTGGTCGAGTACAATCAAAATTCATACCCAAATCCAAATCTATCCGGTGTTCGTTTTTTATATTCATATCCAAAATTATATCCATTTAGCACCAAATAAATCCACTCCATTAAGGTTCAGGTTCGGATAAAATTCGGATATCCAATCCCATTTAAATACCTATTAGGTTCCAAATAAAATTTTAGAAGGATCATTTAGCAAATTAGAAATTTTCTAGGATTATTGTTAAAAAAAATTCCCCTAAAACCCTCCTCTCTCTCTCTCTCTCACCTCCCTCCTCCAGTAGTCTCTTTTGGGGTTTCCTCTCTCTCTCTCTCTCTCTCTCTCTCTCTCTCTCTCCTTGGAGGGGTGGAGTGGCGATGGTGATGGGGATGGGGATGGGGATGGGGATGTGATGTGGTGCTACGAGTGCTTGGAGAGCCGAATCGGCGCCGACTTCTCCGGCGGCGCCGTCTTTCGCTACGGCGTCTCCGATTCGCCGCTCCCTCTCGCCTCCTCCGCCGTCGTCCAGGTTCTCTTCTTCCCTTTTCCCCTTTTTTTTTGTTGCAAAAATGTAATGAGAGTTCATAAGCTAAATTAATGGCTTCATCTAGGCCTCGTTTGATATCGATATCGTTGCCCTTTTTCTATTTTTTTTTTCTTTTCTGTAAAATAAAATTTCTATTGTTTCTAATCCTTGCAATCCTTACATCCAAAAAGCCAAAAACCTGATTTTTTTTTTTATTTTTAGCCTAATTTTAAAAAGAAATAAAGAACTGTAATTATACCAAATGAGGCCTAAATTTAAACATCTGCTTCATCTTCAGATGAGCGAACTTTCGAATTAGCTAGTCGTTTAATTACTGCAGTTTTATTCCCTAAAAATTAAGCAGGGCTAATCAGTTTGACTAAATTTGTGCAATTTCGAATCAAAAACAGAAAAAAACCAGAAATTAGGATTGTAAATCAAAAAAAAAAAGTTGGGCTATACTTGGAGAAGCCGCTACTATTCTGATGCTGGAAAATCAATTGTTTTTATTGTATTTTTAGTGGTAAATTTTAGGAGAAATTTTTGACGGTTATGCTAAGGTTTAATCACGCTACGGGTGTTTCGAATATTATATCTCACATTCTTAGCAATCACTGAACTTCATTAATATTCGGTAGCTGACACCAAACTCCTGTTTATAGTGGTTTGAATTACAAATCACTGGTTTTGATGGAGTTGCAAATTTGAATTCGTTAAATCACTGCTTGTTTGGAAACATTAGTGGCTGCGATTTGATTTGATTCCGATGATTTAGAATGATTTCAATAAGTGTAAGCATATACGATGAATCCAACATGTGTAAAAGATGGAATTCAAACTAATTCCATTCATTCCCGATCAAGAGAATACAACTCTAAATTCAATTCGCTTGAATTACCTGAATTTTCATATTAATTAAATTTTGTCTTGATTTGGTGCCGAATAGAGGGTAATTGGTCTATTAAACCTTGTTTTGGACGGTAAATAACATACATTATTAGTTGCCGCTAAGAGGAAATGATAGAAACATCACTCATTTGAGTCTGAACCAAGGGTTTAAGTGCCTATCGGCATGGACTGTATCTACCGTTTTCGTATTATGTCAACAAGATATCAGCACGATATAGCCCTTGTGTCGATGGCACAGCTCAAAATGTTTTTTTTTTAAAAATTAGTAAGTAATTTATTCAATAAAGTTCAAAAGATTCAAAAGATTTGATAAAGATACATAATAAGCAATTAGAATATTTTGTTGCTAAAGAAAATAAAAATTTCATACATTATGAGTTGGCATACATGTATTTTTTTTTTGTGATCCGCAAGTTTTCAACACGAACCCATGCTGCGGCACTTAAATCCTTGGTCGGAACATGTTGAGAATTGGAATTTTAATATCTCTAGGTGATGGGTAGATATATGTTGCGACACTATGAACTATTGAATTTGCAGTGTTCTACGCCATTCTCCTTTATACTCGGAAATTGAACTCGTAAACACCACAGTTAGTTTTTGCTTCGTTAGGTCTCTACAGTTAGTTAAATTTTGCCTAGATTTCGGTTTAAAATCTGGTTGTAATTTTTTCTTGTGGAATAAACCTCGTCAGGTAGTTCGTTTGTCTAGCCCTTTATGCTTGTACTTTTTTTCTTTAAATTTTCTTGGGTGGATATCATGTACTCCGTATCTTTGTTATATCTCTATTGTTACTTGTTCATAGTATATCCTTTTTTGGCTGCAGATCTATGTGAATGGGAGTGAGGGGAATGCTCCAAGGTATATATTAACTTTGTCATTTTTTTTTTTTTTTGATGTTTATGGCTTTGGTCCTATACTTCATCTGTTGCTTGTGGTATTATTTTGTAGCGAAGGGGTCTCTGATCAATTTGTGCTGGTGGGATTATCTGTTGATAAGTAAGTCATCTTTATGAATTTAATGTGTCAAAGAGTAATCTTATCTTTGGTATAATTCATGTGCAATGGACTTTATTATTCAGGCTCAATGTTATTTTCTTTCTCTTTGCAGTAAGAAGGAATGTTTTGAGAATGGTGTTGTGAAAGAATGCCACGGCACAGAAAACAACTCCTCCTTAGACCGAGGTCAATGTGAAAGAGAACTTGATGTTGGTAGTCCGAGCGATGGCACTCCATCTTCCTCGCAAACTATTTCCTCGTCTGGAAGAGTGAATCTAATTTATTTTGAACATGGAAATTCCTTGTCCAACTTTTGCAAACAATCACCATGTGTTAGGATGATCGCTGCATTAACCCCTGTTTCTCATGTTGGTGAAGCCTCAAGCATCACGATCAGAGAGATAGTTTCGAAATACTTATGTGGATCAACAGAAGACCATGTGATTTCATCCTTAAATATGCTCGCCGAACGGAAAGTGAGTGGGTGGCATGGTGTGAATTTCTTAAATTTAGTAGGATTTTCTTCATTTGATGGCACTTCTACTACTGATATTGTGAGACATCCCAATATCTGCCCTGTTTTAGGTGTTCTGGAAACACCAGATTATTGCTATCTATTGCATCCGAAGGCTCCTTATACTCTGGAAAATATCCTTCACTACAGTCCCAAGGCTTTTCAGTCAGATTGGCACGTTAGATTTTTTATCTACCAGATAATTTCTGCTTTGGGTTATCTTCATGGTTTAGGTGTTTCTCATGGCAATATAAGCCCTTCCACCATACTTTTAACCAATTTTCTTTGGCCTTGGCTGAGTGTTAGTGACATGCGCCTTTTAAAAAGTAACTCAAGATTGAAAGATTCTAATTGTCCTTCCTCAAGCTCAGGCTGTTTAAGAGAAGACTGTCCTTGCCGAACTATATATTCAGAATCTAAGTTGTCAATGTCTGTAGACTTTCATTCTAATTTTAAGAGATGGTGGGAGGGTGAATTAAGCAATTATGATTACCTTCTTGTGTTAAACAAGTTAGCTGGTAGAAGGTGGGGCGACCATACATTCCACACTGTAATGCCTTGGGTTATAGACTTTACTGTGAAACCCGATGAACGTTCGGATTTGGGGTGGAGAGACCTCACGAAAAGCAAATGGCGATTGGCAAAAGGCGACGAACAATTGGACTTCACTTATTCAACATCTGAAGTTCCCCACCATGTTTCTGACGAATGCTTGTCTGAATTAGCAGTATGCAGCTATAAAGCAAGAAGGCTACCTTTAGCAATTTTGAAATCAGCTGTTAGATCTGTGTATGAGCCTAATGAGTACCCCTCAAGCATGCAGAGACTTTATCAGTGGACCCCAGACGAGTGCATCCCGGAATTTTATAGTGATCCTCGAATTTTCATTTCTCGCCATTCTGAGATGATCAATCTCGCTGTTCCATCATGGGCTTCAAATCCAGAAGAGTTTATTTTGCTGCATCGAGAAGCGTTAGAAAGTGAACGTGTCTCACGACAACTTCATCATTGGATTGACATAACATTTGGGTATAAGCTTTCCGGCCTGGCTTCTGTAGAAGCCAAGAACGTGATGTTGCCCGTGAGTGATCCATTGAGGCCAAAGTCTATTGGCCGTCGACAGCTTTTTACAAAAGCTCATCCGATGCGCCGTGGTATCACTCCTCACTCCAGTTATTGCACTAATAAAAAATCATGTATTAAGTGCCAAAAACAAGCAAATAATATAAACATAAATGGAAACATGGTTTCAGCTACCAGTAACAATCATCTTTCACAGACTCATTATTTGGAAGATTTAGAAGCAGCAATGGTATTTTCTGAACATGCGCGCCATTTAAATCCAATCTACAATTACCGTGAAGATATTATTGAGAATTGTTCTTCACTTGATAATCCACAAAGCATGCATTCAGGGATGGAGATTTTAGAACAGCCCAACAGTGCTTTACCGCTTCCACCTGAATTCGATTTTGCCTCCTTTGTTGAAAACTTTGAAGCGGATGATACCACCTATATGGGATTTCAAGAATTGTTGCACTGGAGACAAAAATCATCTACTTTGGGGGTGCATTCTGAAAATTGCGCTGATGATATATTTTCTATTGGATGCATATTGGCCGAGCTCTATATCCAGAGGCCGCTTTTTGATCCTGTCTCACTAGCTGCATACAAAGAAAGCGACATATTACCAGGAGCTCTGCAAGAATTGTCTTCTCCTGTTGCACTTCTTGTTGAAGCATGTATCCAAGGAGAATGGAATAGGTATTTGTAGTGGCACTAATAAGGTTCTTTGAAATTTAGTGATTTTCATGTTGCCCCCTTTAAAAATATCGCGATTTTTATGTTGTCCCCCGTTATCCTTTAAATTATTATGAAATTCATCCATAGATGGTGTAATAGGGAGGATAAAATGATGAAAATGCTCCCCAAACCACCACCACCACCACCACCACCTCCTGATATTTCACTAGGTAATATGTAGCTTTGAAGAGCGCGGTTGATTGGAATTGCGATATTTTTAGGCATTTTACTACAACTTAGCCAATAAACTAAGATTTTGGAACAATAGTAAGATAAACAATCTCATGTGGCTGAGCTCTTCCACTTAAACTGTAATTTCTTGTGATGGAATTTGAAGATTGAAACAAACAAAAATTAATGTATGACTGATCATAATGCGACTTTCTAGACTATCCAAAATCATGGTTTTCCTTCTAATGTACTCCACTTTCCTCTCCTGTTTGTGATCTTATTTTCTGTCTTCTTTGTGATTGTTCGACTTTGTCAGGAGGCCATCTGCAAAATACCTTTTGGAGTCGCAATACTTTCCTCCGTCAGTTCGATCGGCATACATGTTTCTCGCTCCACTTCAACTCTCGTCTAAATCCAAGTATCGTCTTCAGTATGCTGCTAAGCTCGCTAGTGAAGGAGCTTTGAAATTAATGGGATCGTTTGCCGCTGAAATGTGCGCCCCTTACTGCTTACCTCTTGTAAAATCACCTCTCTCCGATGCTGAATCTGAGTCAGCTCTGTGTCTTCTGAGAGAATTTTTAAAGTGTTTGAAGAACCAAGCAGCAAAAGAATTGATCTTGCCCATCATTCAGAAGATCTTACAGGCCGGTTGAGAAAAAAAATCAGTAGGAAAAATCTCATGTAGTTTTCTTTTTCTTTTTTTATGTCTTATTCATCGGTCTCTAGAACATTATTAATAATTTAAATCTTAATTTTGACAAATTGTGTGCAATGGTTTTTGTTACAGGCATCGGAATATTCACATCTGAAGGTCTCTATCCTCCAAGATTCCTTTGTTAGGGATTTATGGAAGAAATTGGGCAAACCAACATATCTTGAGAAGGTTCATCCTTTAGTCATTTCAAATTTAAACAATTCGCCTAACAAGATAGCTGCTTCTGCTGCTGCTGTTGTTCTGATTGGCTCAAGTGAAGAGCTTGGCATTCCCATTACAGTTCATCAGGCAAGTTTTAAGCACCTTCTTGATAATAGTTCTTCTCACATGTGCCATTAGAAAATGTGAGTTGGAGATTTTATATATGTAAATCTGAAAAAGAAATCATATATTCACGTGTATTCCCCTGTCGAATATGAATTTGCCTATATACCACTCAAAAGTGCAGTTTCTTACAAAAGTATTATCATCTGAAGTTGGGAATCATCCAATTCATGGGGATAGTGGCGATAAGAATCTACAAGGATATATGTAAATAAAAAACTGCAAGGATACACACACACACACACACACACACACACACACACACACACAGATTTAGGCTGGAATGCTTTTAAAAGTATCAAGTCATTGGTGCTCGTAGGTTTTCTGCCTTTGGATGAGGGGATGTGCGATTAGGATAATAGTGGTCTTATTGGGTTGAATGGGTGGTTGGTTGAATAGCATGATCTAACGGATGGAAATGATAAAGGGGTAAATCTAATGGTGGCAAACTTGGTACCACCAAGTGCTTGGTGCTATTAGAAGCACCCCAGCCGGACTCTCTCTCTCTCTCTCTCTCTCTCTCTCTCTCTCTCTCTCTCTATATATATATATATATATATATATATATAGAGTCCAGCTACTACACTATTGATAGTACCAATCTCTTGGTGCCATCAAGTTTTTTGTCGTTAGATCTACCCTATGATCATTTCCATCCGTTAGATTATACTATTTAGCCAATCACCCACTCAACCCCAGGGGACCACTATCATCCTAACTGGGAACCACTATAATCCTAACCGCACATCCTTTTATCCAACAGCCAAAAACTCGATAGCACTAAGCAGTTGGTACTATCGATAGTATAGTAGCATAATTCTCTCTCTCTCTCTCTATATATATATATAGAGAGAGAGAGAGAGAGAGAGTTGAGCTAGAATACTCTCAAAAGCACCAAGGGGGTGGTGCTTTTGAGTTTTTAGCCATTGGATGGAGAGATGTAGGGTCGAGATGATGGTGGTAGGTGGTGGTGGTGGAATAGTGTTTGATTCAAAGGTTATTAGTAATCAAGGAGTAGATCCAAGGGCTAGAAACTCAAAAGCACCAAGGAGTTGGTGCTTTTGAGAGTATTCTAGCTCAATTATATATATATATATATATATATAGAGCTAGGCTGGTATACTATCGTTAGCACGGAGGCCTCCGTGCTACCAAGTTGTTTTCAATGCTGCGGCTTCCAAATCGACGATCGGCTCCGTTAAACTTAATCTACATTATTGAAAGTATTTGGAATCTAAATTTCATAATTTTTCGGCATCATTTACCTATCAAATGAGTAGTCTAAAAATGAACGGCTGAAAATAAAAATCTCATAAAAAATGATGATAAAAGACTTGAATTTAAGATCAGAGGTACTGATATTACTCTAAATAGTGAAAAGAATTTTTTATAAAAATTTCATCGGATTTGGATTGGTTTACACCGTTAAATTCACAAACGCATCAAATCTACCATTAAAATTGTCAATTTTGAGACCTTTTGATCACTAGCCAAATGATGTCGAAAAATTATGAAATTTAGTTTCTAAATACTTTTAATAGCGTAGATCAAGTCTAACGGAGCCGATCGTCGATTTGGAAGCTGTATCATTGTAAACAACTTGGTAGCACGGAGACCTCCGTGCTACCGATAGTATACCAGCCTAGCTCTCTCTCTCTCTCTCTCTCTCTCTCTCTCTATATATATATATATATATATATATTGGATATTCATTCCTATTAACACCAAAATTATTTTTCAGACAATCTTGCCACTAATCCATTCTTTTGGCAAAGGCCTTTGCGCTGACGGAATTGATGCTCTGATTAGAATAGGTAATCCAGTTCTCTATCTTTTTTCAAAAATTTTCTTTGTTTTGTCGCGATAATATTAAATCAATTACTAATTGATGGATCTCTTTGATAAATAGGTGCTCTTCTTGGAGAAAAATTTATCGTCAAACAACTTCTACCTTTATTAAGGAATGTTGTTCTCTCCTGTATCGAAGCGTCGCAGATGAATAAACCTGAGCCTCAGCAAAGCTGGAATTCGTTAACTTTAATCGACTGTTTTTCCGCTTTGGCTGGTCTGGTTTCTGCCCTTCCTGTGATGGTGGTTCTTAAAGAGCTAGTTCAGGTTGGTTTTCCTCATCCCCAGTTAATTTGGTTGATTTGATTCTCATTACATGTGCTGTTAATATGTTATTCTCTTGCAACTTTTACAGGATCAAATTTGCCTGCATGTTAAGGTTCTCTTGCAATCTCAGTTCGATCTTCGTGTGACGCAGGTATTGCTTTCGCTTCTTTCCCAAGCGTTTGATTTTTAATAGCGGATTTTACATGCATCATCACATATCTAACTTTGAATTTTTGTATATACACTTAAAAAGTGCAGCTTCCTACAAAATACCCTTATTTGAAATTGGGAGTTATTTAATTCTCGACAGGATGTTTGTTTTCATCATAAAACGCTTTGTATGTAAAGGCATTTTTTGTTGAGTAGATTGCAAAGGGTTCATATGAAAACGCATGAATATATACTTTATTGTATATTTTTATAAAGGGATAATTGCCTATATACCCCTCATATGTTTGAAAATATCTGATTTACCCCTACTTTTTTTTTTCTTTCCAAAATACCCTTCATATGTTCCACTGTTATTGCAAAATACCCCCGCAGTTATCTCCTGTTTAGTTAACTTTGGTTAAACGTAAGTTAAACATCTACCACAATTAAAAAAAATTAAAATGCCAATTTTGCCCTTAAGGGCAAATAAAAAATATTGATGACGGTAGAGGGGTATATTGGAAAAGACCAAAAGGCAAAATACTTTTTGTGCCCCCGACTTTAAGGGCAAATAAGAAAGTCAGTGATGGTGGAAGGGTATATTTGAAAGGGCAAAATAGTAATTTTACAGAGTTAACAGAGTTAATTAACAGATTTTAACTCTAGGGGTATATTAGAAATAGGTTGGAACGTAAAGAGGGTATTTTCAATATTAGCCTTCTAAGAGGGGTAAATCGGAAAATCGGAAACTTTTCAGGGGTATATAAGCAATTGTCCCTTTTATAATATATGCAAATATCTGAACACAATAAACCTATTAGTGTCACAAAAGGCACCTTACGTATCTGTTTATCCTGTTGTCTTCTATGATGGCCAGGTTGCTGCGATTGCGCTTGTCGGTCTTTGTCAAAGGATTGGACCAGAATACACTTCTATGTATATTTTGCCAAATCTGAAAGAGCTTTTTGCTGAACTAGCTTTTTCTCAAATAACCTTTGGACCAACTCCCTCTGGGAGAAGCTTGAAAATCTCCAAATTGAAATTAGACGACGATGTTAAGATTGAATCCAGAATGGACCTCGTGTAGGTGCAATTTGCTAAAATTTTCCTGCACAATATCTTTGAGACATACATAGTTGGGATGATTCTGCTTTCTTTTTCTTTTTTTTTCCTTTCTTTTTGTAGGTTACTTCTGTATCCTTTCCTGGCATCACTTCTGGGCATAGAGAAGATCCGGCAATGCTGTTCTACATGGTTTCTTTTGGAGCAAATGCTTCAAAAATGTTATAATTGGAAGGTAAACATGTTTTGTTTTAATTAAAAGTTCAGTTCTGTGCCCCTGCAGAACCTGCAAATTCATATATACCCTTTAGAAACTTACTGTTTTATGAATAGTAGACCATCCTACTAACAAAAATTCCCTCTTTCAAACTTTCTCTAATATGAAAACAAATTCCTTCATGAAATAGACTGAATCCCCAACTCAAGTTTTTTGGTATGTGTGAAAATTCAGATTTACGGGGGCGTGTATGTAAATTGATGATTGTGCAGGGCCATATAAGAGTGCATCGGTTGTGATGTGAAGCATAGTTCTGTTTGCTTATTTCAATAAATAATATTAGTTGTTTACATGTTTCATAAGCTTATTTGCCTGACCTTTTTCTGCTGCTTTTTATAGTGGGAATCTTTTGGTGAGACTTCTAAAAGTGGCGAATCATCAAAGTCTCAAAGGCTTCAGGTTGTTACATATTCTTCAGCTGAACACAATCCAGCTAAACTGTTGCTTAATGGGGTTGGATGGTCCATACCGCAATCTCAAGGAGTTAAAGGTGGTATGACTATAACAGACTCCACAAAGGAAAATGATCTCGAACAATTGACACTTGCCACTAATTTATTGGCCCCAAATTTCGAAAACCACGAACCTTGGTTTTGGTTTCCGAGCTGTGATTCTAGTTGGGATGGCCCTGACTTTCTTGGACGGAGTGGTGGGCTGAAAGATGAAATTCCTTGGAAGATAAAAGCATCTGTGCTTCACTCTGCCCGGGCTCACCCTGGTGCGCTTAGATCGATAGTTGTTTGCGATGATGAGTGCACGGTTTTTACTGGTGGAGTTGGTCCTGGGTTCAAAGGGAGTATTCAAAGGTGGGAGTTGCCTAAGATGAACTGCATATCTGGTTATTATGGACATGACGAGGTGAGTTGGCCCTTTGCCTTTTCCTCTGATGATATAATTCAGGCTTTCAAATGGTTATTATGCGCATGATGAGGTTTTATATATATATATATATATATATATATATATATATATATATATATATATATATATATTTTCCCCACACACTATCATGTTCTTTTATAGGTTGTTAATGCTATATGCCTACTTTCGACGACTGGAAGAATAGCCTCTTGTGATGGTACAATTCATGTATGGAGTGCACAAACTGGGAAGCTTATAGCAGCCTATGCAGAGTCCTCGACAAACTCTCCACATCAAACCATAGCAAAGATGAATGCAGACCAGACAAATATGCTTACTCCGAGCGCTTTATCTGGTGGAATTTTGTCTAATGCATTCAGTGGTAGTTTGTATACCTGCATGCATTACCTTGAATCTGATGAAAAGCTGGTAGCTGGCGTAGGAAATGGTTCACTCAGGTGATTCAATACTCTTTTAAATGTTGTTTCTACATGTTGCAATTTTTTTAATTTCTAGTTGATTTTCTTAAAATGGTCTTAGATTACATATTGTGTTAAATTAATGTTTAGCGCTTCTTTGCAAACTATACTATGGATTTTAGCTCCATAATGACAAGCTGTTCAAATTAGTCCTGATGATAAATAGGATTAGCGATTTGAAGATGCACTTGTTGGCTCATTTGGTAATTTCTTCCTGGCCAAATTTGTTGTGATTTTTCCATTTTGTGGCTGACGCTACCAAATTTCTATTTCTAGAGTATACTGCAATTTATTGGGGTCATTCAATTTGATTCGCTGTTATCTTCCAATTCTGGAATATTTTCTGACTTATCCATTCATTATAAGCCATTGAAAATTCGTGTTGTTTATTCTACTGTGCTTACATTACATCTTTTGTGTTTATGATTATGACTAATAACTAAAACTTATTATGCAGAAAATGGCCTTGGACATATAACCTACTGTTTTGTTTGCCATCGATCGTACACCACTCATACTCCAATTAGTGTTAGGTTTATGGTTAACTGTTAAATAAATAAATATGCTCTTATGTGGATATTCCTCATGTTGGAGTTGCGATCTTCAATGAATTTGTTCTTTCAATTATATGAAACAACCATTGTTCTCCTAAAGCTTAAGCAGCCACAGAATAGTACTTTTAATATTTATATTCAGCACTCCTTACATTTGTGCTCGTGACTTTTTGATAGGTCCGAGACGTGAGCTTGAATTAAATGGGACGAAATGTAATAACGTTAGGAGTCTGGCGAGACGAACTCAAGACCTCCCACTTTAATACAATGCTAAATTATATGAAACAACCGTTATTCTCTAAAAGCTTAAGCTGTCAGAGAACGGTGTTTTTAATATTTATATTCAACAATTGTAACTTCTAATGGGTGCAGTCTTAGCTGTTGCTATTGTTGCTACTGGGGCATTCGCCTATCTATCCTTGTGAACTTGAATATTATGTATTTACATCCCTATATAGCTGATAATGGCTATCTTAGAGGTCATCTATTGTCATCAGTCAACATAGGGGGATAAACGTATTGATCTTTAAAACTAAGGATAAATATGCTTAATGTCAACTTTTTAAGAGAAGATAAACACACAATTTTACTCTTTTCCATGAGTCAAAATTTTGAAGTCCTAACTAAGAGTTTTGCTATTATGCAGGCTCATTGATGTTGTTCGGGACCAGAAGCTGCATTTGTGGAGGACTGACTCATCTGAGCATTCGTTTTCATCTCTTGTATCTGCTATCTGCTCTTGTGGGTCCAAAAAGTTAGGGTTAGAGGGTTCTCTGGCTTCATCATCCTGGATAGCGGCAGGACTGAGCTCAGGCCAATGTAGATTGCTCGACATGAGGAGTGGGAATGTTATTGCACTTTGGCGAGCCCATGACGGCTATATTACAAAGGTATGTTGCCAGAATTTATCTTATTTGGTCATATGTCTTGACCATTATGCAAAAAAAAAAAGAAAAAAAGAAAAGGAAAAAACAAGACAGGAAGAGAATCTTCTTTTTTAGTTTCGCAACTGTCATTCACTTCTTTCATTTGTGCAAAACGGACCAAAATGCCCCTGGCTGAAATATCTGATGCATATATTCATGAAAACGGCTACAACGGGTATTTCAGTCAGAAAGGAAGATTGCGGTCCTACATTTACGAGTGCAAGAAAACTGGATCAAAGCTGCACAATTTGAAAAATCAAGGATTCTTCTTTTTTTTTGGGTGGGGGGTTTGAAAGTTCCCTTGTGGATACTCGTCGAAGTTCATATTGCTTTTCTCCTGACAAACAACAATTTTTTGTGCGCAGTTGGCTGCTCCAGAGGATCATTTGCTGGTGTCCAGTTCACTTGACAAAACTCTGCGAGTGTGGGACCTAAGAAGGTATAGTTTTGCTATGATCATCTGGAAATTCCTACATATTTGTCTTCAAATGGATTACGCTTATTTCTTTCTATCTATTAAAGTGTGAGGTAGAACTTCCTCAGCCTCGTGAAACATACTCTTGTCTTAATCTTGTTATAATAATCAAATTTCAAACTAACCTAATTTTTTGGTTGCATTATGTATAATTAACAACTTCCTTGCGAAGTTCTGGGTGCCTATTAGCGCAACAAACTGCAATTCATTATCATGTTTATATATTTGGTTTAGAAGAATGTGTAATATAAGCGGAAAGAGGAAATACTTGTACTTTTTATTGCACTTATATTCATATGTGGCAGGAACGTAGCAACCCCGTCAAATGTTTATCGAGGCCATTCTGATGGCATCTCGAGCTTCTCCGTGTGGGGCCAGGACGTGATTTCTGTTTCCAGAAACAAGATCGCGTTGACTTCCCTCGCCAGATCAACAGATGAAGTATGTAAATTCTCTTTATTTTTTTTTTGTCGAAATTACAAGAACCACTCCTCCACTTTCATACTCACCTCGATTGCCCCCCTTATATTTTTCAGTTGCTTCAATTTCTACCCTGCACTGTACTTTGGTTTGTCCAAAAACTTAGGATGATTATTGAATTTTCAAGTGGAAAGTATGTGGAAATGAATTGGCGGATGATTATCATTTAAGTTATCTAATTTCTTAGCTCTACGAGTGTCGCTTATCAATCAACGAGCTAACCTGAGTGACCTTAGATTTTAACATCCATCTCTCCTCTCACCCTTTCAACATCTGCTCTTTCTAATTCTGGGATTTGTTCATTACCTTGCCAGATTGGCGGGGAGCAGCGGCTTATACCTCGGAAACTTTATTCTGCTGATAAGGGGATGAGGAATCTGTCGATTCTGTCGACCGTCAGCGTGCTTCCTTTCTCGCGATTGCTTCTTGTCGGAACTGAAGATGGTTATCTTAAAATCTGCTGCTAGCTCTTTTCAAATTTTTATGATATTCTACCTTCTTTTTTCATGGAAATTTGTTGTATATGGGATGTAAAAGGTGCTGTGTGAAACTATCTTGTGGCACTGGTGTATTTTAAAGCAAGTAGAGAAGGTAAAACTGCCGGAGTATCAACAATTTGTTCAAATTTTCGTCTTTTAATTTTTGTTTCTCTTCATCATTTCGTGATTAGTTAGCCGGTCATTCGAGAGACTCGAAATTCAAATGCCATCTTATGAGTGCATCTATGTATCTTCTCATTCCTTGAATTCGATTATGCTTTCGAAATATAGAATATGAGTTTTTTTTTTTTTTTTTTTTTTTTTTTTTTTTCTTATGGTTGAGAAAAATAGAATATGCTTTGAGTATTTCTTTGTTTTTTTCTTTCTGGTGATGCAGAAAAATTTGCATCTTTATGTCTTTATAGTATGATTTTTCTGGTTAATTATTTAATCTTGCTTCTAAAGTTTGGCCTATATCCTCTTAAATTGTTTTAAGCAAACTCGTTCTTTCATAATACAGAGTTGTTGTTTAATCTTAACAATTCACTTTGACACCACTTGATGAAAAGATAAATGATGTTAAAAAAAAAAGGAATTCGTAAAATTTGATTTCTAGATATTTTCAATATGATAGATCATGTTGTTGGTTTAGAGGTTCCATGTGGAATTCGACTTGGAAACACAAAGCACTTTGTTCTTATGAAAGCACTCCTAATCTATGCCTAGTTATCTTTTAAATATCTGAAGATTATATAACATCAAAATATCATTCTCCACTAACTTTTTAAGTTCTTTTAAGGATAAATAATTGTTTCACATTATTTTATATGGTATCAGTACATAAGGTTTTATTTATTTTTTTCCATATTTATTTAAATTCATATTTACAACTTACAAACATATCTCAAAGCTCAGACAGAAGAGAGAGTGTTAAATATATAATACTGAAATATCATTTTCTAGCGGCTTAAGCTGTTTTAAAAACAAACAGTTGATCCCAAACAATTTATCCTATCTCATAGAACTTGAAATCCAATGATTCTCTCATCTTTGTACATATTAAATGCTAGCCTTAATGACCATCACTTGTAATCCTTCAGATGAAACCTACTCACATACACACACGACACAAATTCCTCTACTACAGAACAATGACACTCTGCACTGCATTAATCTCCCACTGCAATGCCAGAAACCCACAAGAAAATTGCATTTAGAGCTTCACTTCTTGTGGTAGCTGAAAACTCATGCAGAGAAATTTAAACATGCATTAATATTCCCAGATAGCCATGTACTGATAATCTGCATCTTCCTTTCATAGTGTATCATCACCTCTCCCCAATTAAGTCCACTTATTAATTAGTAGCATATATATATATATATATATATAGAGTCCGGCTACTATACTATCTATAGTACGGGAGCTCCCGTACTATAGTGTTGTTTTCGATCTTCGGGCGTTCAAATCAACGATCCACACCGTTAAAACTGATCTAGGGTATTTAAAGTTCTTAGAAATAAAATTTTATATTTTTTCGACATAGTTTACTTTATGATCAAAACATTTCAAAATTGACAATTTTCAATGGCTATTATGACGAGTTTGGAGTTTAACGGTGTAGAAGAATCTAAATTTCTTCAAATTTTGATAGAAAATACTTTGAACTATATAGATTAAGGTTAACATTCTTGATCTTGAATTTAAAAGCCCTATGCTCAAATTTTAAAGAGTATTCAATTCCCACCGTCCATTTTGATATAATTTATTTACTAAGTAAACGACATCGAAAAAAACTAAAATTTTATTCCTAAGAACTTCATATACCCTAGATCATATTTAACGGTGTGGATTGTTGATTTGAACGCTCTAAGATCGAAAACAACACTATAGTACGGAAGCTTCCGTACTATAGATAGTATAGTAGCCTAATTCTATATATATATATATATTACTATAAATATATATATAATATTATATGAGTCCGGCTACTATACTATCGATGCACCAAGCGTTTGGTGTTATTAGTTTTTGCTGTTAGATTTAACGGTTTGACTATTTTATACCTGTTAGATTATACTATTAAATCAATAACTCACTCAAACTTAGAGGGGCCATATCATCCTACCGTACGTTTTTTCATCTAAGGGTCGAAAATCTAATAGCACCAACACCTTGGTACTATTGTAGTATTTCCGCTAGTTCTATATATATATATATAGGAGTAGAGAGAGAGAGAGAGGCTGAGCTCTATGCTTTCGAATACGGAGGCCTCGTACTTGTAGTTGTTTTCCGATGATGGGACTTCCAATTCGGCGATCGGTTCCGTTAAATATGATTCTACACTATTGGAACTATCTAGGAACCAAATTTCATAATTTTTTGACTTTGTTTGCCTGATTGAACGAGTAGCTTAAAATAAACGGCTGAAAAATAAAAATCTCATAAAAAACAGCGATAAAAGACTCAAATTTCAAATCGGAGTATTGTTCTTGCCTCCTGTGCTAAGTAGAATTTTCTATTAAAGTTTCATGTAATTTGGATATTCTACACGTTGAACTTAAAAGTGCCACATCGGCCGTTCATAATAATCAATTTTGAGACCTTTGATTCGCTTGGTAAATGAAGTCGAAAAATTATAAAATTTGGTTTCTAGATAGTTTCAGTAGCGTAGATTATGCCTTAACGGAGCGATCGTCGAATCGGGATGTCTATCATCGAAACCACTTACAAGCACGGAGGCCCTCCGTACTTTCAAAAGCACGGAAGACATACTCTCTTCTCTCTCTCTCTCTCTCTTATATATATATATATATATCTTTTGGTAGATATAATGGATATAGGAAGTAGTAAAAAATTAACTCATGATATGGTATCTTGAATATACAACAGCTAGTCTGAAAACATAATGTGCAAAAATCAATCAAAGGGACCAGAAATGGGCCCTTGCCAACTAGGGGTGGCAATTTAGCTCACTGTTCGCAAGCCAGCTCGCTGTTCGGCTCGAAATGAACTCGAGATCTGCCGCTCATTTAGTAAACGAGCTGACACGAGCTGGATTTTTCAGCTGTTTATAAACGAGCCGAACACGAGTTAGGAGTCAGTCGCTCGTGTTCGCCTCGATAAAGCTCGAATAATTTATTTTAATATTTATTATAAAATAAATACAAAAATTTATTTAATTTATATTTTTATATATAATAAATAATCTATATATAATATATATATTTTTATTATTTAATTTTTAACAAAATAAAAATATAAATGCGAGCTTAATTATAAAAAGACTCATTTATATGTAAAATTTCAACTATCACATTAAAGTCTAATGGATAAGATTTTATAAATTTATTTTTTATATATATTTAATCTAATCTTCTTTAATTTATTGTTCGTTCGAGCCGACCCCAGCTCACTCGTGTTCGGCTCGTTTACACCCCTACTTCCAACCCAGAGTAGGCAATCTAGCTAGGACTATTTTGGAGCTTCTACTGAAGTATTATTTATAGAGATGAAATTGTTATTAAAGAACATATTGGTTGAGTCTGATTAAGTCTATCATGTAAATACCGATCATGTTAATCAAACTTACTACAATAATTATAAGTTTAGATGTTATTTCAATATCACTATCATTCCAATAAAACTGTCTACTGACTGTTCTTAGCGTAAGTGATAAAAGAATTTGATGGTTGATATCCAAGGTTTCGAATATCATCATCATTTCAGTAAAACCGCCTAATGACTGTCCTTAGCGCAAGTAATAAAAGAATTTGATGGTTGATATCCGAGGTCCCGAATTTGAAGCCTAACTTCTTTATATTTGCAGTTAAGATCATTTTGTTAAAAAAGAAACGAAACAAATAGTATTCTATCTTTCTCTCTTTCTCTCAAAAAATAAAAAAAAAGAACTTTTTGTTGCACCTAAAAGTATGATCATCTAAAACTAGAGCTTCTGTTTTTACAAACTAATAACTCGCAAATATCTTAACGTCTGCTTCCGAAATAGAGAAGTTGTTCTGCTTTTAGAAACTAATAACTCGTAAACATCTTAACGTCTACTTCCGAAGTAGAGAAGTTGTCCGGCTATTACCAAGCTAGGCACTTATTAAATGCTTTTACTACACCTCCAATGTGGTGAGGGGAAATAATTAAATGGTTTCTCTTAAAGAGACCAACCAACTAGCTAGCCACCTCTTCCTCCAACTATAAATATCCATAGTAGATGCACCAAAACCTCACCACCCATGCAATCAAAAAAGAAAAAGAAAAAGAAAAAGAAAAAGAAAAAACCATAGTAGTGTGCACCCCTTCCATAAGTTTGTAGCAACAAACATGGACAAGTTCACTAAGATGTGCCTAATCCTTTCTCTCCTCCTCACTTCCATTGTTGTTCCTCTTGTTGAAGCAAGAACCCTAGCCCAAACCAAACCCAACAACAGCAACAACAACAGTTCCTACCACCCGCAGAACTTCTTCGGCTTCGGCGGAATGGTCGGCCTCCTCCCGTTTCCACGGTTCCCGGGCATCGGATTTTTACCTGTGATCCCTGCTGGGGAAGCAAAAAAAAGCGGTGTTAAGAAACCATGAAATATAACTTAGGGTGTTACTTGTGAGCTAAGCTTATATTATAGCTAGGTATAATATATATATATTGCCTATGTACTTCTGAAGAGTTTCTGAGTTTCATATTTACCCGTTTCAAATATACCCCTCAAAAGCTGGGGAAGAGTATATAGGCAATTTATTGCTCTTTTATTTAGATGTTTGTAGGTTGACTTTGTTAGGGTGTTTTAGCTAGACATAGTCAATGTCTAGCTTTCATGTTTAACTATCACTGTTAATGTTATTAGTTAGTCCCGTTTTATGCAAGTTATGTATTTGTATTTGTGTGACATGCATGTGAATATATGCTAGTGATTCCTAGCTATCAGTTGAGTGCATGCAATATATAGTAGGTGGTCTCTCTCTCTCTCTCTCTCTCTCTCTCTCTCTCTCTCTCTCTCTATATATATATATATATATATATATATATATATATATATATATATATATGTTTATATGAAATAATGTAAAGTTATTCATGTGAGGACCGGAGATTTTTAACACATCCAAGACGGAGGCTTAATTAGGTGGGAGAAAATTGAATAACCCGAGGAACCTAACATGACTCGAACTCAAAACGTTCTATTCTGATACCACGTTAAATTATAGCATCTATGTGTCTGACCTAATATCTTCGAAATATGCACACAGTACGATTTGTGTGTTGGTGAAAAACTCAAAGTTTTTCCCAACGTTGTGCAGTGTCACGTGACAGTTTTTTCTACGCACACTATGATTTTTTAATTTGTCTTGTATTTCAAAGAATCAATATAAATATTTTTAATTGGTAAGTTACGCAGCGCGCTTCTTTAAACAAAGATCTAAGTAGAAGAAGGTAAACAAACATATGTGTGTTAAGAGATTATTGGAAAGGCTAATACACACCGCAAGAAAAATGTTCAATCAAGTGTGTGCTTGGTTTGAGCTTTAGCGTAGCAAGGTTAATACGTGAGTTAATGTATTTTCAGGTTAACTCTTATAGCTTGATCAAAGAGTATGAGTACCTATCTCTCATTTAATTATTTACGTACTTATCACATCAAGTAATCCATATACACATGTATATGACATCATAGTTAGTTAATTTGCGAATTACTACCGAATTATTCGCAAATTATTAAAAATTCGAATAAAACAATTCATATGTAATTTTTTTCTCAAAAAATCGGAATAAATTATGAATTTTTAAGTTATATTTATTATTCGTGAATAATTCGCGTATGCCGAATTATTCGGCCAAAAAAGCACATAGAAATTTTTGGATAAAATCCCTTTCTCTATAATTCAGGAATTATTGCCTAATTATTTGCAAATTATTGACGAATTATTGAAAACTTTCATGAATTTTCAGAATATGTGATCATAAAAAAGATGAAAATTGAGACGACAATAAACTTTGCTATTATTTTTTTTACTTAATCTACTTTATTTTGTGTCTCTCTATTTTTTTTATTCTTAAGAGTTATAACTATATATTTATCCTAGTAGTAAAAATCTAGAGAAAAATGTTTAATTTAATAACCGAATTTTTGATCCCGAAATTTTAATCGGTGAACATATAATTTCCACATAAATCGCATACCTGAATAATTGGCGAACACTTATTTTAAGCCATATTTTTCCACGAATTTAAAAATTGCGATACAAATTTTATTCGTATTGTACATGTACCGAATTTTTGCTAAATCTGAATTAACTTACTATGTATGGCATTTGCTTCTGTACTTGAATTAAAGATTAATTTGTTTCATTTGAGTCACAATAGAACTTTAACTTCAAAATTTTAATGCGCCATTTATCTTTTAAAGATTTAGTTAGCATATTTTATGCAATTTTGGCAACTATAAAATCATTAAAATAAGTAATGAGCTTAATTATTTTTATAGTTAAGGTACTGTTGACTAACTCAAATGAAATAAATTAAAATTTTTAAAGATTGGGATAGTTTAGTTAAAATGGTTCATAGTTCAAGTAAGTTCTGTATGGTTTTACCTTTCTATTATTCACCAATAAAAATGTATGGAGACCCCTTGATTATGGATCATTTTGAAATCACCCCCTCACCATTTCCTCTTTTGCACGCATACTCTCTTAGGTATCGTTTGGTTCAAGAATAGACTATTTTAGACTATCCATGTGATAAGTACAACTCTTGAAATAAACGTGAATAAAATTAATTTTGCGTTTGGATAAAAATTGAGTTTTTCTCGGGAATAAGTAAAATAGTATTTCGATGGCTAGATTGGAATAGTAAGGATAAGAATAATTATACTTTTAATATAATAATATTTTATCAAATTAATTAATATAAAATATTAATTAAATAATAATTCAACTTACTTAATTTACTAATTAACCCTAAATAACCCTAAATATTAATTAATAAATTAATTAGTAATTATTAATTTAATTAATGGCAAGTAATTTAGTAAATTAATAAATTAATAAAAAAATTAGTTAATAACAGTTAGATAATTAAATTAGTCAAAATATTAATTTATTAATCAATATCAATATTGGTTATTGAATAAGTACACTAATAAATAAATAATTATTTAATTAGCAAATTAATTAAAATAATAAATTAATTACTCAAATAGCTAATTAAATATTTATTAGAGTAATAAATTAAGTAGTACAATTAATAATTTTATAATAAAAATAATATATTATAATATATAACATATTATGTCTGTATAATTAGTTTTAATTTAATTTATAATTTTAATAAAATTTGAAATTAAACCTTGGAATAGCATTATTCTGCCAAATGGTAGAATAATAAATCCCAAGCTATTCCACGATAGCCGAGAATAGCAACATTTGACCGGGATAAAATATCCCAGCCCAAAATCATCCCGTTTGGCGGAATAGCGGGGATAAAGTTTTCGTTATCCCTGTTTTATCCCTGAACCAAACTGGGCCTTAATTTTAATTTTTTCAAAAAAATTTAAGCAATTTTAATAAAAAAAACCACAGATATTTTAATAAATTTATAGTTATATTAGTTGAATTCGAATAGTTAAGAAACGTATTAAATTTTACATAACTTTTAATCAATCTTACTAAAATAATTTTTTAATAAAAAAATATTATAAAATTAAGAAGTGTTAACATAAAATTAAATTAAGTTGCATCTATTTCAAAATGGTGTATAGTTTAGGGGGTTTTCCACGCATGTTTACTGCATGCCTCCAGAGTAAAATAATTTGTCTAGACTTTTCTGCAGACACCTCAATCTAATTTCCGTCCATTCCATCTTTACTTTCAATCTCTCTGTCACGTTTATTAATAAATAAAATTATTAATAGTTTAAAATTTTTTATAAATACTAAATAAACAAAATTTATAGAGATATATCACTATGGTTAAGGGGTGTTAAACGGGCCGGATGGCCCATCGACCCGCCCGGCCTGGCCCGGCCCGTTTCTTTTTTTATTCTTTCAAATATTAATTTAAAATATAATCAATTTTGATTTTTTAAATATAAATAAATAAATAAGGGGTCCATGGCCCAGCAAGGCCCGGCTCAGTCCGATTTCAAATCCGCGCCGGACGATTTGGCCGAAAAAATCTGCGTTGTGCCGGCGCGGCACAGCCCAGATTACACTCCTAGCTATGGTCTAGAGATAACATGATAGACCAAGTCCAGGCATTGTTTATTATTGGGGGATTTTTTTTTTTTTTTAAGAGAGAAAGTGGCAGATACCAACCATCAAGTCTTTTACCATTTTGCGCTAGGGACCGTAGGTACCGTACAGAGAAATTATTTTCTTAGAAAAATATGAGTTTCTCTCATTTCGATGATACTCTTGCCAGCGTTTCAAAATAACCAGTACTGATGCACGGAGTAACCCATACCGATGAGAAAGTTAACTAGGTTAATCTAAGGTTATCCGTCCTACTGAATTAACCATCATACATAAATAAAAAAAAAAAAAAAAAAAAAAAAAATTTAAACATTACCAAAGCATGCTCGATCTGTCGGGTCAATGAGTTCCAGTTTAAGTGAAAAGCGCATTAACAAAATATTTACGTGTCTCGCCAGTTTATTTCTATCTTAATATTAATATTAATATTACTTAATATTAATACCCCTGCAATTAGCCAAATTAAACTCCAATATCATGCTTGCAGATATAAAATAAGTTCTCACACCACAAATTACACTCTCTCTCTCTCTCTCTCTCTCTCTCTCTCTCTCTCTACACACTTACATTTATTTATATATGTAATTTTTTTTAAAATTTATTCATGCAATCATAACTTAGACTAGATAGTGGCCACCCCTCCAGCAGTATAGTGGCTAGAGCCCACCACAGACCCAAACCCAGTTGCTGCTGCTGCTGCTGCAGTAGTGGAGGCATTGTTCACAACTCTGCAGTTGAGCCTGATCTGTCCCTCGGTCCCGGTCAGGACCTGAATCTCGCCCATCCTGACCATGGCCTTGGTGAATTTCGACTCCCACGCCGACTGGTGGGTCGCGAACCGGCTGACCGCCGCGCTGAGGTTGGCGTCCGTGAGGAGGGCGTGGTCGGACGTGAGCAGGCTCAGCGAGTTCGTCAGGCCGACGTAGTACTTGTTGTCCAGCACGCCGGGGCTGATCACGTCCAGCCCCGTCGTGATGGGCGTGAACCGCGTGCTGTTCGACGGGCACAGCGCCTGCAGCAGCTTCGCATATGCCGGGCTCATCGTCGGGTCCACCTGCACGCACGTACACATACATACACTTAATTCATTTCTCTAATGAATGAACAAAGTAGCTAGCTATATATATACCTTTTCTCTCCCAAAAAAAACAAAAACAAAAATGTTGCACACTTAGCGGCACGAATTATATATTCTTTCTTCTTCTAAGAAAACATGAAATTTAATTTAAAAAAAAAAAACATTTCAGGTGGTTACTTGCAATATTAATTGTAATTATTGAAAGCATCTCAGAATAACAATTGTTTCATCTTATTTAACATGGTGCCAGAGTAGATATTATCAATATCACCTCATTTAATCGAAGTTTACGTTTCTCGAAATTAATCAGATGCGAGGAAGAGCTAATACTGAACACAAACATTAAAAACATTATTGGTCAGTAGCTTTAGTTTTTAAAGAACAACAGTACTTTCGCATCATTTGACGCACAATTCGATTAGTCTCCTACTTTTTCTTCTTCTCTTTTTTTTTTTTTGTCGGCGTAAATATATATACTAGCGAAGGCACTACAACAAAAACGGTCTATAGCGACACATTTAAATATAGGTACATGTCAAAAAAGTGCTGCTAGCTAAAATTACCGACACTTTTAAAAAGTGTTGCTATATGTGGGGTCGCTAGGTATATAGTGGCAGTTAAAGAGTGTCGCTGTAACCTAAAAAAGTGCTGCTAATTTACCAGCACTTATTTAAGCATTTAGCAACCGCTGAAACTCTATCTCGTTGGCTGCGGTGGCGGAGAAGGATGACAGGAAAGGCTCTTCGTCTAGAATTTTAGTGGATTGAGTGAAGAAAGAAGAAAAGATGGCAATTAATTTTTCTTTTTTTTTTCTTTGCTGTTTGTAATCGGGCCAAATAGACTGGGTGTGGTGGGTTGAGTAGAGTAATCTTTTATTTTTGGTTGGATTGGGCTTTATATTTAGGCATTAGCAGATGTTTTTTTAAGTTTTAGCATAAATGGGACACTTACTCAAAAGTGTCCCAAACATGTGTTCCTATAACCTAATTCTGTTGTAGTGAGGTAACCACGAATTGGGAGAATATAAGTAGTTGCAGGTATAGCCGTGTGCACTATATACGTACCTGGCTGGTGTTGCTGAAGTTGTAGATCCTGTTGAGGAAAGAGGAGCAGTGGGACACACCAACAGTGTGGGCGCCGGAGAGAATCACCATCTCCTCTGCTGTCAGGTTTTTCGCCTGGAAACTGTTTATCAGCTGCGTCGAGTTGAAGGTCGGCGCTGGGATGTTTGGAATGACCTCCGACGCGTTCGAGACGGTGCCGTCGCGGCGTCCCGCAGGGACCTGGAACGCACGTCGAGTGTAAACAAATGATCGGACGTATATCGTTCTCTGTCAACTCACTACAAGAGAATTGGGTTGTAGCGACACATTTTTGGGACACTTTTGTATAAGTGTCCCAATTTATGTATAATTTTTATTTTAAAAAATAAAACTAGTAAAGCCCAAAGATAAAGCTCAATTATCCAAACAAAATTTATAAGATTCAAAAACTCCTAAATTATTAAAAAAACCTAGCAAGGCCCAAGTAGAAGCCCAAATACCAAAAAAAAAAAAAAAAAAAAAACCAAATCTGATCGCTCCCTTCGCTCCCCTCGTTCTCCTCCTCCTCCCCTTCGCTCCCCTCGTTCCCCTCCTCCTCCTCCTCCTCCTCCACATCCGAACGAATCGTCTTCTCCTAGGTCGTACCCTCTTCTCCCCTCACTCAAACCCCCTCGCTCTCCTCCTCCCGCTCCTCCGTCGCCGCAACCGATAAGCTAGGGCTCCGGCGGCCGGAGTTCGGTTTCGAGGATCTCGCGGGGACCGTCGCCGGAGGAGTAAGCGCCAAACGTCGAGGCAACGACGGTGGTGGGGAAGCAGGAGTCCGGCGATCTGGTGGTGCTCGCGGCGGCGTCGAAGGCGTCGAAGGGGTAGACGGAGAAGAAGGTGAGCTCGATCGATCGATTATCCTATATATATCCCATTTATATATGGTATGTATTTTGGATCGTACCTTGGATCTTTGCTGTAAAAGCCCTTGTTAATCGCATAGAAGTACATGTTTTGGTTGTGTGGAAATTTGAAAGTACAAGTTTTCTAGATTTCATGATGCAGAAGCATGCCCCTGCTAAGTGCTAACTACAATGCCATGTTCTGTTTTTTAATCACCACCTTTTCTTTTGACATCTTATGATGTTTTCTGCATTAGATTGCATAGAAGCATGCCCTGATAACTACAATGTGGTGTTCTGTTTTACGATCACTGTATTCTGATGATCCTGTGGTATTAGCAATCCTATGTTACTGATCCTATGCGACGATCACTGCGTTCTGATGTCTCCTGTTTGTAGATTTTTCCAAGCATCATTCCTAACAGTCAAGCATCATTCCTAACAGATTTTTCCAAGCATGATCTTAGAAAGCAAGCTTGATGTGCTGTAACTTAACTGATCAATGAATTTTTTTAGTAGTAAGAATGTTTTGACGTTTCTTGTAGATGATAGACAATGACCTGGTTTCCTTTCCTAAAATTACTAAATCTTATTACAATAGAAGCTCATACCTTTCAGATTATGTTCGTCTTGCTTCAGATCTTCCTTTGTTTTAGCTAGTAATGTTACTTGTGTAGTTTGTGTGTTGCAAGCTTTCCTTTTCAATTGATTCTATTAATTCTCAGAAAATTTTGGTTGTAATATTTTTTTGCTGGTGTTGTTGTAGTTGATTACATAGACATACTTGTCAACCAAATATCTTCTTTAAGGCCTATTGATATTTCACCAAACAAAAGAGAAAAACCTTATCATATTTTTTTGTTAATAATTTGAAACACATCTAGACTTCATATTAATCCTTACCTTGAAGAGTTTAGCTTCATCTGATAGAACCGAACAAAAGGAATATAGATAGGCAAAAATTAACACTCTAGTTCCGGAAAATAAAGAAACAACATGAAAATTAATAATGGTATGAGACGATATATTAAAAGAATAGTTGGTAACCCCAAGTTAAGTTAAGAGTAATAATAAGAAGCAAGGTTAAACTATACTTTTACAATGCATATATAAAGAACCATTTCTCTGGCAAAGTACAACTTAGCCACTTTTGGGTTCTGATTTATGACACCCATTTCCTATTTTTATTACTTCGCAGCCCATCAGGAATAAAAAGCAATGATTTTCTACACTGGAAATAAAGAGATGGCACCTTGAGACATTGGAGGAGAGTAATAAATTAAGAAACAGTTCAACAAAACAAAGAAAAAACAGCAAAAGTATGAGAAAAGTTCACTTCCATACAATATGAATAAGCAAAACAGAGTAACCTTCAAATTAAAATAATATAAAAAAGCTAAACTAAGCTACTTTAAGCTTGTTATTTACAGCCAATTAATAATGGAAGCATTGAATGTTCTAAAATGGAAAAAAAGAGAGAAAAAAAGGTCCCCAATAAAAGTAACAAAGATAAAACACAGTTCAGGTTTTCCTTGTTAGGAGTATCACAATTTTGTGTGATTGGATTGCTAAAAGTGGTCGCATCAGCTGTGTAGGACTCACACTAATTGCGCTAGCGCACAAACTTGAATATACAGATGAAGTTAACAGGACACATTTAGCAGAGTAGGTTTCCTTGTTTAGTCCGTTGGAAGTGAACTTGTAAAAGATTTTAGTTGGACACTTGGTTCTTCTCAAAGTGTACGAGTTATTAGTGTTTATATTTTGTTCTTCAAGGCCTAAATTCTGCTTATTATCTATAGTTTTTGGTGGACAAGGACGTCGTTGACCGCTATGCCCCAACCACCTCCCCACTGAGCATCGAGGTAAAATTAGTTTAGTCCGCAATGTTTTCAGCTTCACTTCTGAGTGATAAGACTGTTAAAAACGCTTTTGTGTCCACTTGCAGAAAGACATCAAGAAGCTGCTTGGAATTTCATAAGCGCTCTCAACCAGGTGTTGCGGTCTGTCCATTTGGCCTTCATATAACTGCAATAAGACTGTGTTGAGAAGTATAATTGTACACTCTTTTCTGTTTTGTCGAGAATAAATGTAGTGATCATGATGTTTGTTTACTGTATACTTTGTTTGCTTTGCAATCAGTTGTCATGGTTGTGTATTGGATGTTAGTGTTTAAAATGCAGAGTTCATCTTTACCTAATTTTGTTGCTTTTAAGCTGTTCAATATCAACATTGTAGCTTGCATCTGCTTGTCTGTGGGTGAGTGGGTCTTCTAGTTTCCAACACCTTAAAAGATGTGATGCTTAAAATGTGGTCTATGCTTAAAATGCGGTCTATGCTTATAAGACACCAGATCCCAAGGTGAGTTTAGTTCAAATATAGGAGGAGCCCAGCACTACTATTTCTTTTGGTGGTCGTTGAACACTGCTCATTCACAAGACAAGTTTTGGAGTGGACAATTTTGAAAGCATTTTCCTAGTTAGTATTTATAATTCAGTTTGGTTATGGATCGCATAATATTTTCTTAAAATTGGGCAAATTATGCTGCACAATTCAGATAGAAGTGCTTTTCATGGATTCTGCTTTGAACTTTGTACTATCTCAAGATTTTGCTAGTGTTTTTGTTAAACTACAAAAAAGAGTACTTCGAGTAATTTGGTATTAGTCCAATTTTAGGAACTTATTTATAGAACTACGATTGTGATTTTCAAGTGATGGTTACAACTTTTTCGAGAATCTTTCTCAGTTCAATGTCCAGGAATGGACAGTTATTAAGCCTCCGATTTTTGACATTCTATAGCTATAAAACCGCCATAAAATATTGCTATGCAACATGCTACTCATTTGTCTAATCCCTTATTATTTCTTACTTGATAGCGTTATAATCATTCTCTTCTATGCTTTTCTTAATTGCTTCTGGTTCCTTCTCTTTTAGTACTTCTTTCCATTATCAATAGTAGTTGCTTCTTTCTATGATGTAAAGGCATCACTTCTAATTTTACCAGTCGAAATGTATGGTTCTCTCTTTTCATGATTTATTTACTTATTGTATGCAATAAAGTGTTTCAATTGTTAACTGAGTGGGTCTTATCTTTCGGGCTTTTTTGCTTCCTCAAAGGAAATGCTTTAATATATGATAAACTTTTAGCTCCAATCCGAAAAAGCAAAATGAAATATAGTTTTAGGGGTATCTGGTGCTAGGGTTTCGAGTAAGGTGCAGTTGTTGTTTACTGTATTTCTTTTCAACTACTAGTTATTGTTTCTGTTGGTATTTTGACGTTGTAGCATCCCTTTTCTTTTCATTGGATTAGTTGAATTACTTGAATTCAATGAAAATATATGAGCAAAGGTTCTAGTTCCGTATTACAGAGTATTCATATTGTTTCTGTTGGTAGAGGCCCTTGTTTGTTCAACACAGTAGTGAAAGGTGCATGCTACTTTCTCTTTTATCAGAAAAAAAAGTCGAAACAGAGAATAGAACTTGTTTCATACTTGCTTTGATGGTCCTGATTTGTGCATCATATAGCTTCTCTCTTTTCTTTAGTCGGGATTGCCCTTCAGGTAAAATTAAATTTATATTAATTGGTTTTCATGTTAAAAGATTGTTTGACTAATCTTTTATTAACTTCAGTATTGTTTAATTTGTAGGTTCAACATCTTAATTGCCGAGCTCATTACGACCGGATCTGATATGATATTATTAGCTTTTGTTTTTATTTCTCCTTCTCTTGGGTTGAAAAGCTAGAGATTATTGGTACTGTGATTTACTGACTAAATACTCGTTTAAAGATATATGGATAATACTTCGAGACATTTTGGTATTAATTTGTGTAACTATAAAATTTCTTTTATATGCTTTCTTTTTTAATGCAAATCAAAGCGAATAAAATTAAAGATATGCTTAATGATAATCATCATTGAGTGGTATTATATTTTAAAGTGTGATGCATCAAGAAAAATTTGAATATTTAAAGAAAATGGGACAGTTATAAAGTGTCGCTGAAATTAAAAAAAGTGTTGCTAGAATATTATTTTGCATCACTTTTATGTGCTGCTAAAAGTTTAAATAAGTGTCGGTATATTAGTAGCACTCTTTTTAGGTTATACCGACACTCTTAAAAAGTGTCACTATAAACCTAGCGACGCCACATATAGCAACACTTTTTAAAAGTGTCGGTAATTTAGCCAGCAACACTTTTATTGATCTATACCGACATTTAAAAGTGTCGCTATATACCGTTTTTGTTGTAGTGACTTAAGTTGTTGCTTGTGTCGCACCTGGTAGGTGACGTTGCCGGTCAGGGTGATGCTATCGCGGGCCGCAAAGGCGAGGATGTCGGCGCAGGAGACGGTTTCGGGGCACTGGGCTTCGACGACCGACTTGGCGGCGTCGATCACCTCGAAGCCGTGGAGGCTCGGGTTGTTGGGGATGGCGTCTTTCTCGGCGGTGTTGTTCGCGGTCGAGTCGATGAGGACGGAGCCATCGCAACCCTGCGTGTGTGCATGGAGCGTGAGTGTGTCACACGTGCTTGAGCGTTTGTCATAATTTTTGTTGGTAATATCAGGATAGTGACATTAACAGAGCAGATAATTACAGTAAAAATATTGTATATTTGAAGATTAATCTACAATATGAATACTACTTAATTATCTACTTGTTCAATGTCAGTAACCTTTTAATTGTTTTTTTTTGGTGTTTATCTACTATTGATTGTAATCAGAGGAATTAAACTAACATACAAATTTTCTTGTCCTTTTGGAGTGAAATTAAACACAAGATTTTAGTCAACAAAATCAGACAAATATAGCGTCCCATTTGCATGCATATACCAGCCTTATAAATTGTTTTCGATAATAGAATATTCGATTTGGCAATCGGCTCTGTTAAGTATAATTTACGCTGTTGGAACTATGTAGAAATTAAATTTCATAATTTTTTGACATCATTTACTAAGGTGATTAAAATGTCTAAAAAATGACTATTTTAACGGTTTATGTGGCACGTTTTTAAGTTTAACGGTGTAGAACAATCTAAATTATATGAAACTTTAATAAAAAATTATATTTAACATCAATAGCAAGATCAATATTTTTAATTTGAAATTTGAGTCTTTTATCACTGTTTTTTATGAGATTTTTATTTTAAATATTATTTAGTAAGTGATCAAAAGATTGCAAAATGACTATTTTAACGGTTTATGTGGCACGTTTTTAAGTTTAACGGTGTAGAACAATCTAAATTATATGAAACTTTAATAAAAAATTATATTTAACATCAATAACAAGATCAATAGTTCTAATTTGAAATTTGAGTCTTTTTTCACTATTTTTTATGAAATTTTTATTTTCAACCTTTTATTTTTAGACTACTTGTTCACTAGGCAAATAAAGTCAAAAAATTATGAAATTTGATTTCTAAATAGTTTCAATAGCATAGATCATGTCTAATAGAACCGATCGCCAAATCGAATATCGCATCATCAAAAATAATTTATAAGTACGGAGGCCTCTGTACTTTCGAAGGCATATGAGTCTAGCTCTATATATATATATATGCATGTTGTAGAATTATTATGCTTTCAGAAATATAAAGGAGTTAGTGCTTCCAATTTTTTTGACCGTTGGATCAAGAGTTTTAGAGTTAAAATAATAGTGATCTCCTAGAGTTGAGTGATCCCCATAGGGTAATAATATTAATTAGAAAATAATCAAAGAAGTCGATTCAAAAGTTAAAAAAAGCATCACATGAGTGATACTTCTCAACTTACCATAGTGGGACTATATATATATATATATATAGGAAAAATTTCATCACTACCCTTCCAAATAAGTCTAATATCATGAATGCCCCTATAAAAATTGAAATATCATAAATAACCTTTACACTAATTTATTATCAATTTTGAATAAACAACAAACAAAATTCCAACTTTGCCCTTATTGTCATTACCATCTTAAAATATTTAATTGACAATAAAATCATTTATACTTTTATAAACACTCTTTTAAATTTATAAATAACCTACATTTAGAGATAAGTTTTTTGTCAATTAAAAAAATATATATAATCCTGACAAGTTAAGCTAAAAAATAAAAAATCAATTGAAAAAAAATTAGCAAAAAATTGCTTAAAGTATCAATTGACTCCTTAAAATAAGATTAAACAATTCATTCAAAATATAACTTAAATATATATGCATGATGTGAATTAAGTTATTTGAATTAGCACAAATTTCTGTGCTTTGGCATCTCGAATTTTAAAATAAATGATATAAAGTATCTTATTTTATAAACCACACAACAGTAAAATGATATATTTTACTGTTTATTTTAATATTTTAAAGTAAATATATCATGCTAAAATACTTTTGTAAAAAATTTTAGAAGTTAAGGGCAAAATGGATATTTTGACCATATTATGATAATCTAAATATTTTATCATTCTATAAAGAGATGAATGGTAAGGGTAAGGGTATATTTGAAAAATAATAAGTATTTGTAGGAGTAATTGTGATATAATCAAATTTATAGGGGCATCTATGATATTTTTTGAAGTTTAGGGGCCACGAATAAAATTTGACCCTTCCCATATATATATATTAAGTATATATATATATATATAAAGAAGAGAGAGAGAGAGAGAGAGATAGAGAGAGAGAGAGAGCAGTGCTGGCTATGCTCTCAGGGCACGGAATCGCTCTGGATCCTGAGGCCGTTTCGATGATAGGAATTTTCGAATCCGGACGATTGCTCCATTAGATTGATCTAGTGCAGTTGAAAGTTCTAAGAAAAAATAATTTTTGTGATTTTTGATATCATTATTACCATAGTGATCGAAAGGATTCAAAAATCATCAATTTTTCAATGGTTGATATCTACCGTTTTCAAGTTACCTGGTGTAAGAAGTATTCAAAATTCAGATGAAATTTGCTGATACAAATAATTCTTATACATCGCTACAACAAAATCAAATATTTCTGATCAGAAAATTTTAGTTGCTATATTACCACTTTTTATAGAAATTTTATTTTCAGGCCATGTTTAAATTATAAATTTGAATGATTTCGATTGCTTCAAGGTAAATGATATCGAAAAATCACAAAAATTATTTCTAGAAAAACTCAAAATAACGTTAAACAAGTTTAACGAGCCGATCGTCGATTCGGAAACTCATCATTGAAAACAGGCTCAGGAGCAGCTCCACGTGGCTCCTGCAGAGTAAGCACTTTGCTCTAATTATATATATACTATATATATATATATATATATATAATACTATATATATATGATCCGGTGCTGAAGGTATTATCCGATAGGCACGAAGCATTGTAACTATCCAAGTTTTCTGCCGTTAGATTTAAACCTTTTTTATATCTTTAACCGTCGATTATACTATTCAATTAACCACCGCACTCAACACCTAGGGGCCCCACATCCATCTTAACCAGCACATCTTTACAATCTAAGGGCAGAAAAGCTAATAGCCACCGATCTTTTTGTGCTATTAATTAGTAATTCCAGCGCTAATTATTATATATATGTAAGGGTGGTGTTTGGTTCGAAGTCGGAGTTAGAATCGGCAATCGGAATCAAAAATAAGCTGAATCACGAAATCGGAATGGCTCATTACCTAATTTCCGTTTGATTGCATTCACCTGAATGCGGAAATCGGAATAAATCATTCCATTGGTTGGTGTTTGGTTCGAGGTGGAATATAAAAAACCGTAATCAAATTTAATATACGAACATTATCTTTATAATATATTAATTTAAATTCAAATTAAATATTAAATATTAAAAATTTACATCAAAATTTTTAAATAATATCAAATTTTTAAATCTATTTTTTTAAAATAAATTAATCTTTGAAGTTGAGTGGATAATTCAAAATATGAAACTAAAATTTTATTTATTCAAATTCAAATTTAAAATTACAATTTAAATTTTAATTTGAATCCATAAATTTAATTTAAGTTTGAAATAAAATTTGAATAAACTTCATATAAATTAAAATTTAATTTAAATTCAAATTCATAAGTTAGATTTAAAATACTTGATTAAATTTTAATTTTTAATTTAAGTTCAAATTAAAATTTAAAATTATATATTTAATTTTTAAAATTTAACTTATATTTTAATTTAAAAAGTTGAAAAAATAAATTTAATCCGAATAAATATCCATTCCGTCCGGATTCAACTTACAATCCGGCCTCCTAGGCCGGATTGAAAAAAGGGGTGATTGGGGCATTCCCATTCCACTCGGGAATCGAAATCGGAATGGAACTCCCGCGTACCAAACACCCACAAACGGATTCATCCATTCCGATTCTGATTCCATGGTGAAAAAGAAGCGAACCAAACACGCCCATAGACTCTAGCTAGAATGCTGATTTTATAAATTATTGATAGAAAAATGCTAAGTTTGTAACTCAAAATGGGTTGTAGAAGTACAACCCTATATCCAACGGCCTTAATCCTAACCCCTAACAAAGATTTAGAGAATCCGTTTTGAGCTTCAGTTGCTTACAAGTAGACCTTACAACATTTCACAAATTATACAACTTAACGATTGAATTTCAACCTTGAAAACTTAAGTCATGTTTATTTCCCATGATTTACGCTTTTCGACCGAATAAATATACACCGCCATGTATGCTAATTTGTAAAGTGTTGTAAAATTTTTTTATAAAAAGTTGTTGTAGCGCTAGCATTGCTCTAAATAACTAATGAATATGCCGTCTAAAATATGAAGGCTTTTGGTTGGTTAATGCGTGCAGTTTAAAATGCCGTATGGTTAGTTAGTTGGAAATTAAACACTAAACTTCATATTTAACAATCAAAATTAGTCTTTTTTATCCTAAATATGTTAATAACGGCGTATCAATTTTTTTTATTTATTAGAAATGGTTAAAGGTTAGATTTAATAGGAAAAAACTTACAAGCACCAAATACTTAGTATTTCTTTTTCTTTTTTTTTTTTTAGAAATAAATTCAGTTGGAAATGTGGAGTAATTAAACTTTGAACTTGGGATATTGAATACCAACCAGCAAATACTTTACCACTTGCACTAGAGACCGTCGGCAATACTTGATGGAAACCATAGCTGGACTCTCTCTCTCTCTCTCTCTCTCTCTCTCTCTCTATATATATATATATATATATAGGCTAGGCCTACTATACTCTTATGAGTATAGAGCCATTTATACTCATAAGTTGTTTTCAATGATCGAGCTTCCGAATCGACGATCCACTCCGTTAAATATGATTTAGAGTATTTGAAATTTTTAGAAAATAAATTTCGTAATTTTTCGAAATCATAATATAGTTTATCAAGCGGATATAAAATGAACGGTCAAAATCGAATGACGTCTTAAAAATAGATGATCAGAGCCTTCAATTTAAGATCGGAGTTATTGATCGTTATCTATGTAATGAATAGAATTTTCTATCAAAAATTCAGCCAATTTCGATTCTCTTACACCGTTAAACTAGCAAGTATCCTATGCCGGCCATTAAAAATTGTCAAATTTGTGACCTCTTGATCGTAAGGTAAATGATCTCGAAAAATTATAAAATTTAATTTCTAGAAGTTTTAAATGCTGTAAATAACGTTTAACGGTATGGATCGTCGCTTCGGAAGCTCTATCATCGAAAACGATTTATGAGTACGAGAGAAATCGTACTCATAATAGTATAGTAGCCGGACCCATATAGAGTAGGGCTACTATACTCTTATGAGTATAAAGCCTTTCATACTCATAAGTTGTTTTCAATGTTGGGGTTTTCGAATCGACGATCCACATCGTTAAACATGATCTGGAGTATTTGAAACTTCTAAAAATAAATTTCATAATTTTTTAAAATCATTATAAAGTCCATCAAGCGGGCATAAAATGAACGGTCAAAATCGAACGACGTCCTAAAAATAGATGATTGGATCCTTTAATTTAAGATTGGAGTTATTGATCTTTATTTAGGTAGTGAATATAATTTTCTATCAAAAATTCAACCTATTCTAATTCTTTTACACCGTTAAACTAACAAATATTCCATACCGGCCGTTAAAACTTGTCAATTTTGTGAGCTTTTGATCGTAAGGTAAATGATATCGAAAAATTATAAAATTTGATTTCTAGAAGTTTTAAATTAAATGCTCTAGATAACTTTTAACGGTATGGATCGTCAATTCGGAACCTCTATCATCGAAAACAACTTATGAGTACGAAGGCGATCGTACTCATAAGAGTATAGTAACCGGACTTTATATATATATATATATATATATATATATATATATATAATTAGGGTCCTAGGCTACTTATCCTATTAATAGGATTGGGACCCCTGTCGCTATCAATGTCAATTTGAATGATTGAAACCTTCAAATTGATAATCGCAAGCCGTTGAAGTGATCTCATAATTTAAGAAATCATTTAGAAACCAAATTTTGTATTTATTTAAAAATCATTATCATTAGTTCATTCTTAAGAGTTGAAAAATGAATGGTCCATGAAATATAACACCTCTTAAAATAGAGAGGTTAGACTTTCTCAGGTTCGTAATCGAGTTTATCAACAATTATCTAAAATAGTATAGAAGGAATTTTCTAATCAAAATCAAGCAATTTAAGATTCTCTACACCGTTAAAACAAGCAAAGCTCATATAGGCCGTCAAAAATTGTCAAATTTTACGACCACTATTTGATCACGACATGTAAACCAGTTATCAAAATTTATTGAAATTAGTTTCTAGAATTTCAAATACTCTAAATGCAACTCAACGGCCTCCGATTCATCGATTCGGAATCTCGATCATTCAAAAACAACGTTGATAGAACAAGTACTCATATCCTATTAATAAGATAGTAGGCAATTATCCTATATTAATATAAGTTATATATATATATATATATAATTGAGCTCCTATGCTTTTAAAAGTACCAAGTCATTGGTACTTATAAGTTTTCGGCCCTTGGATTAAGTTATGTGCGGTTATGATGATGTGGGCCCCCTAGGAATGAGTGGGTAGTTGGTTGAATAGTATAATCTAACGGTTGAAAATGATCAAAGAAGTAGATCTAACGGTAAAAAACTTACAAGTACCAAGTACTTGGTGCTTTTACAAGCACCATAGCCGGACTCTCTCTCTCTCTCTCTCTCTCTCTCTCTCTATATATATATATATATATATATATATATATATATATGAACCACATCTACAATGGACAAATAGTTGAGACTCCTTTAATGCTTGCAGGATTATGGCTGGTATAAAGTCACCTATCAGTGTAGCTGTGCCTTGGTCACATCTTTCCATTTAATATTTCAACACATGACTTTTAATAGCAAGTGAAAAGACCTTTTTTATAACCAAATTTTGTTAAAACATTTTACTACCTCAACCTTTATCTCCTTCTATATGAAAATTTTATTTTCATAATAAAATTTCTGTCTTATAAAAATATTTTTATTCTTAATTTTATTTTTGTACATATCTTAGAATACCTAAAACTATATTATTTTTGTATCACAGAATTTGCCCAACTATATTAGTAAAATTACCACAGTGGACACACTTTTTTTTTTGTAAAGATTAATTTTATATAATATTTTACACTAAACTAATTAAGGTTTTGGATTACTAGTTTAATTTATTATAATAATAAATGTTAGTTGTTGACTCATGATGTGTGATAGATAGAGAAGTGTAACTTCTTTCTACATCTATTTATTGTTTTTTTTCCACTTTGACAAATGTTTTTTTTTCTTTGTTCATTTGAGAAGCACTTTTGACAAATCTTTGGGATGTGACTTTCTACTAGAAACAAAAGTGTCATAATTTGGGGATTTTTTTTTTTTTTAATAAAGTAACTCCTATAGCATGTGTGGGTGATCACATTAATAAGAACATGTTAGATCAGTTAAGTAAAGATATATTTTTCAAGTACAAATTTCCAAGTATACCCTAGCAAATACATGCATTGATGTATGTAATGAATTATTTTTTAAAAGGGCTATGTATTTAATTGGTCAAACAATGTGGAGTGTGGATAGTGTATGCTTCACACAGGCTAAATCATTGGAGTAATATTTATAATATTGACATATTATATTTATTACAGAAGAACAATCTTCCAATAAAAAAAAATTAATGCGATTTTTTTTAAAATTTTTTTAAAATTTTTATAGAACAATGAAATCCTTTTTAATGCAATGGCCAAAGAGTAAAGCTCCACCAAACCAAAGATCACATTTTTAGTCTCCACTCAAAAAGGTGCAGAAAAGAAATGGTTTTTATTTTTTTTTATTTATTTTGCATAGATAGCCCTTCAAAGTGCTAAATATTTATGTAGTATAATTATATCTTCATAAAGTTGGTCCTTGCATCTTTAAAAACACCCTATTTGCATGCATGTTCGAGCTCCCCAAAATGCAGCATTAGAGAGCCCTGATCTGTTGCCACATATTAGTTTTACCTTCGTTCAAAAATTTATTAAATATTTTTCAAATACTAAGTTATTCAAAAAAATATTAAACTGTGGAGGATAGAATTACAGATCTTAGATAGAGGCGGAATGAGAGCTCCTCAATGTGGCGTCGTTGAAGAGCTTCCCATTGCATATATATATATATATATATATATATAGAGAGAGAGAGAGAGAGAGTTCAACTCGGATATTATTAATAGTATCTGAGTAGTAATTACTATCAATTTTTTCACCATTTAAATCATACTATCCACTAAAGCCCCCACCCCCGCCGCGTAAATTGTAGAAATTCAATAATTAAAAAGTAGATAGTAAATATTATTCACATAAATACTATTAATAGTATTTTAACACAACCCCCTCTCTCTCTCTCTCCGTCGTTAGATTTAACCCATTTACTATTTTCACCCGTTAGATTATACTACTTAACCAACAATTAACTCAACTTTAGGAGGCTCACATCATTCTAATCATACATTTTCTTTTGACTATTTTCACCCGTTAGATTATATTATTCAATCAACAACTCACTCAACCCTACAAGATCCATATCATCATAAACGTACATTTCTTAATCTAAAGGCCGAAAATCTAATGACAATACAGCTGGGTTCTATTAATAGCATTGCAGCTTAATTCTATATATATATATATATATATATATATAGTCCGGCTACTATACTATTGGTAGCACGG